>NW_027315005.1:0-106123 GCF_023375885.2 Dermacentor andersoni
ACACGCGAGACAGATCAGCATCGGCATGCTTAGCACGTCGTTTGGTAGAAATCCACGAGCGCGTTCTGCAAAAAGCACCATTTGCATGCACATCTTGTGGTTTTGCAGAAAACTTCATCCGCGTCTACCAAAAGATGCATGTGCATGCTTAAAACGCGTTTTCGCACAAATGCGTGCGCGGGTGCTAAAAAGAGCAGCATCGGCATGCTTAGCACGTCGTTTGGTAGAAATCCACATGCGCGTTCTGCCAAAAGCACCATTTGCATGCACATCTTGTGGTTTTGCAGAAAACTTCATCCGCGTCTACCAAAAGATGCATGTGCATGCTTAAAACGCGTTTTCGCACAAATCCGTGCGCGGGTGCTAAAAACAGCAGCATCGGCATGCTTAGCACGTCGTTTGGTAGAAATCCACGTGCGCGTTCTGCAAAAAGCACCATTTGCATGTACATCTTGTGGTTTTGCAGAAAACTTCATCCGCGTCTACCAAAAGATGCATGTGCATGCTTAAAACGCGTTTTCGCACAAATGCGTGCGCGGGTGCTAAAAAGAGCAGCATCGGCATGCTTAGCACGTCGTTTGGTAGAAATCCACGTGCGCGTTCTGCCAAAAGCACCATTTGCATGCACATCTTGTGGTTTTGCAGAAAACTTCATCCGCGTCTACCAAAAGATGCATGTGCATGCTTAAAACGCGTTTTCGCACAAATCCGTGCGCGGGTGCTAAAAAGAGCAGCATCGGCAAGCTTAGCACTTCGTTTGGTAGAAATCCACGTGCGCGTTCTGCAAAAAGCACCATTTGCATGCACATCTTGTGGTTTTGCAGAAAACTTCATCCGCGTCTACCAAAAGATGCATGTGCATGCTTAAAACGCATTTTCGCACAAATGCGTGCGCGGGTGCTAAAAAGAGCAGCATCGGCATGCTTAGCACGTCGTTTGGTAGAAATCCACGTGCGCGTTCTGCAAAAAGCACCATTTGCATGCACATCTTGTGGTTTTGCAGAAAACTTCATCCGCGTCTACCAAAAGATGCATGTGCATGCTTAAAACGCGTTTTCGCACAAATGCGTGCGCGGGTGCTAAAAAGAGCAGCATCGGCATGCTTAGCACGTCGTTTGGTAGAAATCCACGTGCGCGTTCTGCCAAAAGCACCATTTGCATGCACATCTTGTGGTTTTGCAGAAAACTTCATTCGCGTCTACCAAAAGATGCATGTGCATGCTTAAAACGCGTTTTTGCACAAATCCGTGCGCGGGTGCTAAAAAGAGCAGCATCGGCATGCTTAGCACGTCGTTTGGTAGAAATCCGCGTGCGCGTTCTGCAAAAAGCACCATTTGCATGCACATCTTGTGGTTTTGCAGAAAACTTCATCCGCGTCTACCAAAAGATGCATGTGCATGCTTAAAACGCGTTTTCGCACAAATGCGTGCGCGGGTGCTAAAAAGAGCAGCATCGGCATGCTTAGCACGTCGTTGGGTAGAAATCCACGAGCGCGTTCTGCAAAAAAGCACCATTTGCATGCACATCTTGTGGTTTTGCAGAAAACTTCATCCGCGTCTACCAAATATGCATGTGCATGCTTCAAACGCGTTTTCGCACAAATGCGTGCGCGGGTGCTAAAAAGAGCAGCATCGGCATGCTTAGCACGTCGTTTGGTAGAAATCCACGTGCGCGTTCTGCAAAAAGCACCATTTGCATGCACATCTTGTGGTTTTGCAGAAAACTTCATCCGCGTCTACCAAAAGATGCATGTGCATGCTTAAAACGCGTTTTCGCACAAATGCGTGCGCAGGTGCTAAAAAGAGCAGCATCGGCATGCTTAGCACGTCGTTTGGTAGAAATCCACGTGCGCGTTCTGCCAAAAGCACCATTTGCATGCACATCTTGTGGTTTTGCAGAAAACTTCATCCGCGTCTACCAAAAGATGCATGTGCATGCTTAAAACGCGTTTTCGCACAAATCCGTGCGCGGGTGCTAAAAAGAGCAGCATCGGCAAGCTTAGCACATCGTTTGGTAGAAATCCACGTGCGCGTTCTGCAAAAAGCACCATTTGCATGCACATCTTGTGGTTTTGCAGAAAACTTCATCCGCGTCTACCAAAAGATGCATGTGCATGCTTAAAACGCGTTTTCGCACAAATGCGTGCGCGGGTGCTAAAAAGAGCAGCATCGGCATGCTTAGCACGTCGTTTGGTAGAAATCCACGTGCGCGTTCTGCAAAAAGCACCATTTGCATGCACATATTGTGGTTTTGCAGAAAACTTCATCCGCGTCTACCAAAAGATGCATGTGCATGCTTAAAACGCGTTTTCGCACAAATCCGTGCGCGGGTGCTAAAAAGAGCAGCATCGGCATGCTTAGCACGTCGTTTGGTAGAAATCCACGTGCGCGTTCTGCAAAAAAGCACCATTTGCATGCACATCTTGTGGTTTTGCAGAAAACTTCATCCGCGTCTACCAAAAGATGCATGTGCATGCTTAAAACGCGTTTTCGCACAAATGCGTGCGCGGGTGCTAAAAAGAGCAGCATCGGCATGCTTAGCACGTCGTTTGCTAGAAATCCACGTGCGCGTTCTGCAAAAAGCACCATTTGCATGCACATCTTGTGGTTTTGCAGAAAACTTCATCCGCGTCTACCAAAAGATGCATGTGCATGCTTTAAAACGCGTTTTCGCACAAATGCGTTCACGGGTGCTAAAAAGAGCAGCATCGGCATGCTTAGCACGTCGTTTGGTAGAAATCCACGTGCGCGTTCTGCAAAAAGCACCATTTGCATGCACATCTTGTGGTTTTGCAGAAAACTTCATCCGCGTCTACCAAAGATGCATGTGCATGCTTAAAACGCGTTTTCGCACAAATCCGTGCGCGGGTGCTAAAAAGAGCAGCATCGGCATGCTTAGCACGTCGTTTGGTAGAAATCCGCGTGCGCGTTCTGCAAAAAGCACCATTTGCATGCACATCTTGTGGTTTTGCAGAAAACTTCATCCGCGTCTACCAAAAGATGCATGTGCATGCTTAAAACGCGTTTTCGCACAAATCCGTGCGCGGGTGCTAAAAAGAGCAGCATCGGCAAGCTTAGCACATCGTTTTGGTAGAAATCCACGTGCGCGTTCTGCAAAAAGCACCATTTGCATGCACATCTTGTGGTTTTGCAGAAAACTTCATCCGCGTCTACCAAAAGATGCATGTGCATGCTTAAAACGCGTTTTCGCACAAATGCGTGCGCGGGTGCTAAAAAGAGCAGCATCGGCATGCTTAGCACGTCGTTTGGTAGAAATCCACGTGCGCGTTCTGCAAAAAGCACCATTTGCATGCACATATTGTGGTTTTGCAGAAAACTTCATCCGCGTCTACCAAAAGATGCATGTGCATGCTTAAAACGCGTTTTCGCACAAATCCGTGCGCGGGTGCTAAAAAGAGCAGCATCGGCATGCTTAGCACGTCGTTTGGTAGAAATCCACGTGCGCGTTCTGCAAAAAGCACCATTTGCATGCACATCTTGTGGTTTTGCAGAAAACTTCATCCGCGTCTACCAAAAGATGCATGTGCATGCTTAAAACGCGTTTTCGCACAAATGCGTGCGCGGGTGCTAAAAAGAGCAGCATCGGCATGCTTAGCACGTCGTTTGCTAGAAATCCACGTGCGCGTTCTGCAAAAAGCACCATTTGCATGCACATCTTGTGGTTTTGCAGAAAACTTCATCCGCGTCTACCAAAAGATGCATGTGCATGCTTAAAACGCGTTTTCGCACAAATGCGTTCACGGGTGCTAAAAAGAGCAGCATCGGCATGCTTAGCACGTCGTTTGGTAGAAATCCACGTGCGCGTTCTGCAAAAAGCACCATTTGCATGCACATCTTGTGGTTTTGCAGAAAACTTCATCCGCGTCTACCAAAAGATGCATGTGCATGCTTAAAACGCGTTTTCGCACAAATCCGTGCGCGGGTGCTAAAAAGAGCAGCATCGGCATGCTTAGCACGTCGTTTGGTAGAAATCCGCGTGCGCGTTCTGCAAAAAGCACCATTTGCATGCACATCTTGTGGTTTTGCAGAAAACTTCATCCGCGTCTACCAAAAGATGCATGTGCATGCTTAAAACGCGTTTTCGCACAAATGCGTGCCAGGTGCTAAAAAGAGCAGCATCGGCATGCTTAGCACGTCGTTTGGTAGAAATCCACGTGCGCGTTCTGCCAAAAGCACCATTTGCATGCACATCTTGTGGTTTTGCAGAAAACTTCATCCGCGTCTACCAAAAGATGCATGTGCATGCTTAAAACGCGTTTTCGCACAAATCCGTGCGCGCGTGCTAAAAAGAGCAGCATCGGCAAGCTTAGCACATCGTTTGGTAGAAATCCACGTGCGCGTTCTGCAAAAAGCACCATTTGCATGCACATCTTGTGGTTTTTGCAGAAAACTTCATCCGCGTCTACCAAAAGATGCATGTGCATGCTTAAAACGCGTTTTCGCACAAATGCGTGCGCGGGTGCTAAAAAGAGCAGCATCGGCATGCTTAGCACGTCGTTTGGTAGAAATCCACGTGCGCGTTCTGCAAAAAGCACCATTTGCATGCACATCTTGTGGTTTTGCAGAAAACTTCATCCGCGTCTACCAAAAGATGCATGTGCATGCTTAAAACGCGTTTTCGCACAAATCCGTGCGCGGGTGCTAAAAAGAGCAGCATCGGCATGCTTAGCACGTCGTTTGGTAGAAATCCACGTGCGCGTTCTGCAAAAAGCACCATTTGAATGCACATCTTGTGGTTTTGCAGAAAACTTCATCCGCGTCTACCAAAAGATGCATGTGCATGCTTAAAACGCGTTTTCGCACAAATGCGTGCGCGGGTGCTAAAAAGAGCAGCATCGGCATGCTTAGCACGTCGTTTGGTAGAAATCCACGTGCGCGTTCTGCAAAAAGCACCATTTGCATGCACATCTTGTGGTTTTGCAGAAAACTTCATCCGCGTCTACCAAAAGATGCATGTGCATGCTTAAAACGCGTTTTCGCACAAATGCGTGCGCGGGTGCTAAAAAGAGCAGCATCGGCATGCTTAGCACGTCGTTTGGTAGAAATCCACGTGCGCGTTCTGCAAAAAGCACCATTTGCATGCACATCTTGTGCTTTTGCAGAAAACTTCATCCGCGTCTACCAAAAGATGCATGTGCATGCTTAAAACGCGTTTTCGCGCAAATGCGTGCGCGGGTGCTAAAAAGAGCAGCATCGGCATGCTTAGCACGTCGTTTGGTAGAAATCCACGTGCGCGTTCTGCAAAAAGCACCATTTGCATGCACATCTTGTGGTTTTGCAGAAAACTTCATCCGCGTCTACCAAAAGATGCATGTGCATGCTTAAAACGCGTTTTCGCACAAATGCGTGCGCGGGTGCTAAAAATAGCAGCATCGGCATGCTTAGCACGTCGTTTGGTAGAAATCCACGTGCGCGTTCAGCAAAAAGCACCATTTGCATGCATATCTTGTGGTTTTGCAGAAAACTTCATCCGCGTCTACCAAAAGATGCATGTGCATGCCTAAAACGCGTTTTCGCACAAAAGCGTGCGCGGGTGCTAAAAAGAGCAGCATCGGCATGCTTAGCACGTCGTTTGGTAGAAATCCACGTGCGCGTTCTGCCAAAAGCACCATTTGCATGCACATCTTGTGGTTTTGCAGAAAACTTCATCCGCGTCTACCAAAAGATGCATGTGCATGCTTAAAACGCGTTTTCGCACAAATCCGTGCGCGGGTGCTAAAAAGAGCAGCATCGGCATGCTTAGCACGTCGTTTGGTAGAAATCCACGTGCGCGTTCTGCAAAAAGCACCATTTGCATGCACATCTTGTGGTTTTGCAGAAAACTTCATCCGCGTCTACCAAAAGATGCATGTGCATGCTTAAAAACGCGTTTTCGCACAAATCCGTGCGCGGGTGCTAAAAAGAGCAGCATCGGCATGCTTAGCACGTCGTTTGGTAGAAATCCACGTGCGCGTTCTGCCAAAAGCACCATTTGCATGCACATCTTGTGGTTTTGCAGAAAACTTCATCCGCGTCTACCAAAAGATGCATGTGCATGCTTAAAACGCGTTTTCGCACAAATGCGTGCGCGGGTGCTAAAAAGAGCAGCATCGGCATGCTTAGCACGTCGTTTGGTAGAAATCCACGTGCGCGTTCTGCAAAAAGCACCATTTGCATGCACATCTTGTGGTTTTGCAGAAAACTTCATCCGCGTCTACCAAAAGATGCATGTGCATGCTTAAAACGCGTTTTCGCACAAATGCGTGCGCGGGTGCTAAAAATAGCAGCATCGGCATGCTTAGCACGTCGTTTGGTAGAAATCCACGTGCGCGTTCTGCAAAAAGCACCATTTGCATGCACATCTTGTGGTTTTGCAGAAAACTTCATCCGCGTCTACCAAAAGATGCATGTGCTTGCTTAAAACGCGTTTTCGCACAAATGCGTGCGCGGGTGCTAAAAAGAGCAGCATCGGCATGCTTAGCACGTCGTTTTTTAGAAATCCACGTGCGCGTTCTGCCAAAAGCACCATTTGCATGCACATCTTGTGGTTTTGCAGAAAACTTCATCCGCGTCTACCAAAAGATGCATGTGCATGCTTAAAACGCGTTTTCGCACAAATCCGTGCGCGGGTGCTAAAAAGAGCAGCATCGGCATGCTTAGCACGTCGTTTGGTAGAAATCCACGTGCGCGTTCTGGAAAAAGCACCATTTGCATGCACATCTTGTGGTTTTGCAGAAAACTTCGTACGCGTCTACCAAAAGATGCATGTGCGTGCTTAAAACGCGTTTTCGCACAAATGCGTGCGCGGGTGCTAAAAAGAGCAGCATCGGCATGCTTAGTACGTCGTTTGGTAGAAATCTACGTGCGCGTTCTGCCAAAAGCACCATTTGCATGCACATCTTGTGGTTTTGCAGAAAACTTCATCCGCGTCTACCAAAAGATGCATGTGCATGCTTAAAACGCGTTTTCGCACAAATCCGTGCGCGGGTGCTAAAAAGAGCAGCATCGGCATGCTTAGCACGTCGTTTGGTAGAAATCCACGTGCGCGTTCTGCAAAAAGCACCATTTGCATGCACATCTTGTGGTTTTGCAGAAAACTTCATCCGCGTCTACCAAAAGATGCATGTGCATGCTTAAAACGCGTTTTCGCACAAATGCGTGCGCGGGTGCTAAAAAGAGCAGCATCGGCATGCTTAGCACGTCGTTTGGTAGAAATCCACGTGCGCGTTCTGCAACAAGCACCATTTGCATGCACATCTTGTGCTTTTGCAGAAAACTTCATCCGTGTCTACCAAAAGATGCATGTGCATGCTTAAAACGCGTTTTCGCACAAATGCGTGCGCGGGTGCTAAAAAGAGCAGCATCGGCATGCTTAGCACGTCGTTTGGTAGAAATCCACGTGCGCGTTCTGCCAAAAGCACCATTTGCATGCACATCTTGTGGTTTTGCAGAAAACTTCATCCGCGTCTACCAAAAGATGCATGTGCATGCTTAAAACGCGTTTTTGCACAAATCCGTGCGCGGGTGCTAAAAAGAGCAGCATCGGCATGCTTAGCACGTCGTTTGGTAGAAATCCGCGTGCGCGTTCTGCAAAAAGCACCATTTGCATGCACATCTTGTGGTTTTGCAGAAAACTTCATCCGCGTCTACCAAAAGATGCATGTGCATGCTTAAAACGCGTTCTCGCACAAATGCGTGCGCGGGTGCTAAAAAGAGCAGCATCGGCATGCTTAGCACGTCGTTGGGTAGAAATCCACGAGCGCGTTCTGCAAAAAGCACCATTTGCATGCACATCTTGTGGTTTTGCAGAAAACTTCATCCGCGTCTACCAAATATGCATGTGCATGCTTCAAACGCGTTTTCGCACAAATGCGTGCGCGGGTGCTAAAAAGAGCAGCATCGGCATGCTTAGCACGTCGTTTGGTAGAAATCCACGTGCGCGTTCTGCAAAAAGCACCATTTGCATGCACATCTTGTGGTTTTGCAGAAAACTTCATCCGCGTCTACCAAAAGATGCATGTGCATGCTTAAAACGCGTTTTCGCACAAATGCGTGCGCAGGTGCTAAAAAGAGCAGCATCGGCATGCTTAGCACGTCGTTTGGTAGAAATCCACGTGCGCGTTCTGCCAAAAGCACCATTTGCATGCACATCTTGTGGTTTTGCAGAAAACTTCATCCGCGTCTACCAAAAGATGCATGTGCATGCTTAAAACGCGTTTTCGCACAAATCCGTGCGCGGGTGCTAAAAAGAGCAGCATCGGCAAGCTTAGCACATCGTTTGGTAGAAATCCACGTGCGCGTTCTGCAAAAAGCACCATTTGCATGCACATCTTGTGGTTTTGCAGAAAACTTCATCCGCGTCTACCAAAAGATGCATGTGCATGCTTAAAACGCGTTTTCGCACAAATGCGTGCGCGGGTGCTAAAAAGAGCAGCATCGGCATGCTTAGCACGTCGTTTGGTAGAAATCCACGTGCGCGTTCTGCCAAAAGCACCATTTGCATGCACATCTTGTGGTTTTGCAGAAAACTTCATCCGCGTCTACCAAAAGATGCATGTGCATGCTTAAAACGCGTTTTCGCACAAATCCGTGCGCGGGTGCTAAAAAGAGCAGCATCGGCAAGCTTAGCACGTCGTTTGGTAGAAATCCACGTGCGCGTTCTGCAAAAAGCACCATTTGCATGCACATCTTGTGGTTTTGCAGAAAACTTCATCCGCGTCTACCAAAAGATGCATGTGCATGCTTAAAACGCGTTTTCGCACAAATGCGTGCGCGGGCGCTAAAAAGAGCAGCATCGGCATGCTTAGCACGTCGTTTGGTAGAAATCCACGTGCGCGTTCTGCAAAAAGCACCATTTGCATGCACATCTTGTGGTTTTGCAGAAAATTTCATCCGCGTCTACCAAAAGATGCATGTGCATGCTTAAAACGCGTTTTCGCACAAATGCGTGCGCGGGTGCTAAAAAGAGCAGCATCGGCATGCTTAGCACGTCGTTTGGTAGAAATCCACGTGCGCGTTCTGCCAAAAGCACCATTTGCATGCACATCTTGTGGTTTTGCAGAAAACTTCATCCGCGTCTACCAAAAGATGCATGTGCATGCTTAAAACGCGTTTTCGCACAAATGCGTGCGCGGGTGCTAAAAAGAGCAGCATCGGCATGCTTAGCACGTCGTTTGGTAGAAATCCACGTGCGCGTTCTGCCAAAAGCAGCATTTGCATGCACATCTTGTGGTTTTGCAGAAAACTTCATCCGCGTCTACCAAAGATGCATGTGCATGCTTAATACGCGTTTTCGCACAAATCCGTGCGCGGGTGCTAAAAAGAGCAGCATCGGCATGCTTAGCACGTCGTTTGGTAGAAATCCACGTGCGCGTTCTGCAAAAAGCACCATTTGCATGCACATCTTGTGGTTTTGCAGGAAACTTCATCCGCGTCTACCAAAAGATGCATGTGCATGCTTAAAACGCGTTTTCGCACAAATGCGTGCGCGGGTGCTAAAAAGAGCAGCATCGGCATGCTTAGCACGTCGTTTGGTAGAAATCCACGAGCGCGTTCTGCAAAAAGCACCATTTGCATGCACATCTTGTGGTTTTGCAGAAAACTTCATCCGCGTCTACCAAAAGATGCATGTGCATGCTTAAAACGCGTTTTCGCACAAATGCATGCGCGGGTGCTAAAAAGAGCAGCATCGGCATGCTTAGCACGTCGTTTGGAAGAAATCCACGTGCGCGTTCTGCCAAAAGCACAATTTGCATGCACATCTTGTGGTTTTGCAGAAAACTTCATCTGCGTCTACCAAAAGATGCATGTGCATGCTTAAAACGCGTTTTCGCACAAATCCGTGCGCGGGTGCTAAAAAGAGCAGCATCGGCATGCTTAGCACGTCGTTTGGTAGAAATCCACGTGCGGGTTCTGCAAAAAGCACCATTTGCATGCACATCTTGTGGTTTTGCAGAAAACTTCATCCGCGTCTACCAAAAGATGCATGTGCATGCTTAAAACGCGTTTTCGCACAAATGCGTGCGCGGGTGCTAAAAAGAGCAGCATCGGCATGCTTAGCACGTCGTTTGGTAGAAATCCACGAGCGCGTTCTGCAAAAAGCACCATTTGCATGCACATCTTGTGGTTTTGCAGAAAACTTCATCCGCGTCCACCAAAAGATGCATGTGCATGCTTAAAACGCGTTTTCGCACAAATGCTTGCGCGGGTGCTAAAAAGAGCAGCATCGGCATGCTTAGCACGTCGTTTGGTAGAAATCCACGTGCGCGTTCTGCCAAAAGCACCATTTGCATGCACATCTTGTGGTTTTGCAGAAAACTTCATCCGCGTCTACCAAAAGATGCATGTGCATGCTTAAAACGCGTTTTCGCACAAATCCGTGCGCGGGTGCTAAAAAGAGCAGCATCGGCATGCTTAGCACGTCGTTTGGTAGAAATCCACGTGCGCGTTCTGCAAAAAGCACCATTTGCATGCACATCTTGTGGTTTTGCAGAAAACTTCATCCGCGTCTACCAAAAGATGCATGTGCATGCTTAAAACGCGTTTTCGCACAAATGCGTGCGCGGGTGCTAAAAAGAGCAGCATCGGCATGCTTAGCACGTCGTTTGGTAGAAATCCACGTGCGCGTTCTGCAAAAAGCACCATTTGCATGCACATCTTGTGGTTTTCCAGAAAACTTCATCCGCGTCTACCAAAAGATGCATGTGCATGCTTAAAACGCGTTTTCGCACAAATGCGTGCGCGGGTGCTAAAAAGAGCAGCATCGGCATGCTTAGCACGTCGTTTGGTAGAAATCCACGTGCGCGTTCTGCAAAAAGCACCATTTGCATGCACATCTTGTGGTTTTGCAGAAAACTTCATCCGCGTCTACCAAAAGATGCATGTGCATGCTTAAAACGCGTTTTCGCACAAATGCGTGCGCGGGTGCTAAAAATAGCAGCATCGGCATGCTTAGCACGTCGTTTGGTAGAAATCCACGTGCGCGTTCTGCAAAAAGCACCATTTGCATGCACATCTTGTGGTTTTGCAGAAAACTTCATCCGCGTCTACCAAAAGATGCATGTGCATGCTTAAAACGCGTTTTCGCACAAATGCGTGCGCGGGTGCTAAAAAGAGCAGCATCGGCATGCTTAGCACGTCGTTTGGTAGAAATCTACGTGCGCGTTCTGCCAAAAGCACCATTTGCATGCACATCTTGTGGTTTTGCAGAAAACTTCATCCGCGTCTACCAAAAGATGCATGTGCATGCTTAAAACGTGTTTTCGCACAAATCCGGGCGCGGGTGCTAAAAAGAGCAGCATCGGCAAGCTTAGCACGTCGTTTGGTAGAAATCCACGTGCGCGTTCTGCAAAAAGCACCATTTGCATGCACATCTTGTGGTTTTGCAGAAAACTTCATCCGCGTCTACCAAAAGATGCATGTGCATGCTTAAAACGCGTTTTCGCACAAATGCGTGCGCGGGTGCTAAAAAGAGCAGCATCGGCATGCTTAGCACGTCGTTTGGTAGAAATCCACGTGCGCGTTCTGCCAAAAGCACCATTTGCATGCACATCTTGTGGTTTTGCAGAAAACTTCATCCGCGTCTACCAAAAGATGCATGTGCATGCTTAAAACGCGTTTTCGCACAAATGCGTGCGCGGGTGCTAAAAAGAGCAGCATCGGCATGCTTAGCACGTCGTTTGGTAGAAATCCACGTGCGCGTTCTGCAAAAAGCACCATTTGCATGCACATCTTGTGGTTTTGCAGAAAACTTCATCCGCGTCTACCAAAAGATGCATGTGCATGCTTAAAACGCGTTTTCGCACAAATGCGTGCGCGGGTGCTAAAAAGAGCAGCATCGGCATGCTTAGCACGTTGTTTGGTAGAAATCCACGAGCGCGTTCTGCAAAAAGCACCATTTGCATGCACATCTTGTGGTTTTGCAGAAAACTTCATCCGCGTCTACCAAAAGATGCATGTGCATGCTTAAAACGCGTTTTCGCACAAATGCGTGCGCGGGTGCTAAAAAGAGCAGCATCGGCATGCTTAGCACGTCGTTTGGTAGAAATCCACATGCGCGTTCTGCCAAAAGCACCATTTGCATGCACATCTTGTGGTTTTGCAGAAAACTTCATCCGCGTCTACCAAAAGATGCATGTGCATGCTTAAAACGCGTTTTCGCACAAATCCGTGCGCGGGTGCTAAAAACAGCAGCATCGGCATGCTTAGCACGTCGTTTGGTAGAAATCCACGTGCGCGTTCTGCAAAAAGCACCATTTGCATGTACATCTTGTGGTTTTGCAGAAAACTTCATCCGCGTCTACCAAAAGATGCATGTGCATGCTTAAAACGCGTTTTCGCACAAATGCGTGCGCGGGTGCTAAAAAGAGCAGCATCGGCATGCTTAGCACGTCGTTTGGTAGAAATCCACGTGCGCGTTCTGCCAAAAGCACCATTTGCATGCACATCTTGTGGTTTTGCAGAAAACTTCATCCGCGTCTACCAAAAGATGCATGTGCATGCTTAAAACGCGTTTTCGCACAAATCCGTGCGCGGGTGCTAAAAAGAGCAGCATCGGCAAGCTTAGCACTTCGTTTGGTAGAAATCCACGTGCGCGTTCTGCAAAAAGCACCATTTGCATGCACATCTTGTGGTTTTGCAGAAAACTTCATCCGCGTCTACCAAAAGATGCATGTGCATGCTTAAAAACGCATTTTCGCACAAATGCGTGCGCGGGTGCTAAAAAGAGCAGCATCGGCATGCTTAGCACGTCGTTTGGTAGAAATCCACGTGCGCGTTCTGCAAAAAGCACCATTTGCATGCACATCTTGTGGTTTTGCAGAAAACTTCATCCGCGTCTACCAAAAGATGCATGTGCGATGCTTAAAACGCGTTTTCCGCACAAATGCGTGCGCGGGTGCTAAAAAGAGCAGCATCGGCATGCTTAGCACGTCGTTTGGTAGAAATCCACGTGCGCGTTCTGCCAAAAGCACCATTTGCATGCACATCTTGTGGTTTTGCAGAAAACTTCATTCGCGTCTACCAAAAGATGCATGTGCATGCTTAAAACGCGTTTTTGCACAAATCCGTGCGCGGGTGCTAAAAAGAGCAGCATCGGCATGCTTAGCACGTCGTTTGGTAGAAATCCGCGTGCGCGTTCTGCAAAAAGCACCATTTGCATGCACATCTTGTGGTTTTGCAGAAAACTTCATCCGCGTCTACCAAAAGATGCATGTGCATGCTTAAAACGCGTTTTCGCACAAATGCGTGCGCGGGTGCTAAAAAGAGCAGCATCGGCATGCTTAGCACGTCGTTGGGTAGAAATCCACGAGCGCGTTCTGCAAAAAGCACCATTTGCATGCACATGTTGTGGTTTTGCAGAAAACTTCATCCGCGTCTACCAAATATGCATGTGCATGCTTCAAACGCGTTTTCGCACAAATGCGTGCGCGGGTGCTAAAAAGAGCAGCATCGGCATGCTTAGCACGTCGTTTGGTAGAAATCCACGTGCGCGTTCTGCAAAAAGCACCATTTGCATGCACATCTTGTGGTTTTGCAGAAAACTTCATCCGCGTCTACCAAAAGATGCATGTGCATGCTTAAAACGCGTTTTCGCACAAATGCGTGCGCAGGTGCTAAAAAGAGCAGCATCGGCATGCTTAGCACGTCGTTTGGTAGAAATCCACGTGCGCGTTCTGCCAAAAGCACCATTTGCATGCACATCTTGTGGTTTTGCAGAAAACTTCATCCGCGTCTACCAAAAGATGCATGTGCATGCTTAAAACGCGTTTTCGCACAAATCCGTGCGCGGGTGCTAAAAAGAGCAGCTTCGGCAAGCTTAGCACATCGTTTGGTAGAAATCCACGTGCGCGTTCTGCAAAAAGCACCATTTGCATGCACATCTTGTGGTTTTGCAGAAAACTTCATCCGCGTCTACCAAAAGATGCATGTGCATGCTTAAAACGCGTTTTCGCACAAATGCGTGCGCGGGTGCTAAAAAGAGCAGCATCGGCATGCTTAGCACGTCGTTTGGTAGAAATCCCACGTGCGCGTTCTGCAAAAAGCACCATTTGCATGCACATATTGTGGTTTTGCAGAAAAACTTCATCCGCGTCTACCAAAAGATGCATGTGCATGCTTAAAACGCGTTTTCGCACAAATCCGTGCGCGGGTGCTAAAAAGAGCAGCATCGGCATGCTTAGCACGTCGTTTGGTAGAAATCCACGTGCGCGTTCTGCAAAAAGCACCATTTGCATGCACATCTTGTGGTTTTGCAGAAAACTTCATCCGCGTCTACCAAAAGATGCATGTGCATGCTTAAAAACGCGTTTTCGCACAAATGCGTTCACGGGTGCTAAAAAGAGCAGCATCGGCATGCTTAGCACGTCGTTTGGTAGAAATCCACGTGCGCGTTCTGCAAAAAGCACCATTTGCATGCACATCTTGTGGTTTTGCAGAAAACTTCATCCGCGTCTACCAAAAGATGCATGTGCATGCTTAAAACGCGTTTTCGCACAAATCCGTGCGCGGGTGCTAAAAAGAGCAGCATCGGCATGCTTAGCACGTCGTTTGGTAGAAATCCGCGTGCGCGTTCTGCAAAAAGCACCATTTGCATGCACATCTTGTGGTTTTGCAGAAAACTTCATCCGCGTCTACCAAAAGATGCATGTGCATGCTTAAAACGCGTTTTCGCACAAATGCGTGCCAGGTGCTAAAAAGAGCAGCATCGGCATGCTTAGCACGTCGTTTGGTAGAAATCCACGTGCGCGTTCTGCCAAAAGCACCATTTGCATGCACATCTTGTGGTTTTGCAGAAAACTTCAATCCGCGTCTACCAAAAGATGCATGTGCATGCTTAAAACGCGTTTTCGCACAAATCCGTGCGCGCGTGCTAAAAGAGCAGCATCGGCAAGCTTAGCACGTCGTTTGGTAGAAATCCACGTGCGCGTTCTGCAAAAAGCACCATTTGCATGCACATCTTGTGGTTTTGCAGAAAACTTCATCCGCGTCTACCAAAAGATGCATGTGCATGCTTAAAACGCGTTTCGCACAAATGCGTGCGCAGGTGCTAAAAAGAGCAGCATCGGCATGCTTAGCACGTCGTTTGGTAGAAATCCACGTGCGCGTTCTGCCAAAAGCACCATTTGCATGCACATCTTGTGGTTTTGCAGAAAACTTCATCCGCGTCTACCAAAAGATGCATGTGCATGCTTAAAACGCGTTTTCGCACAAATCCGTGCGCGGGTGCTAAAAAGAGCAGCATCGGCAAGCTTAGCACATCGTTTGGTAGAAATCCACGTGCGCGTTCTGCAAAAAGCACCATTTGCATGCACATCTTGTGGTTTTGCAGAAAACTTCATCCGCGTCTACCAAAAGATGCATGTGCATGCTTAAAACGCGTTTTCGCACAAATGCGTGCGCGGGTGCTAAAAAGAGCAGCATCGGCATGCTTAGCACGTCGTTTGGTAGAAATCCACGTGCGCGTTCTGCAAAAAGCACCATTTGCATGCACATATTGTGGTTTTGCAGAAAACTTCATCCGCGTCTACCAAAAGATGCATGTGCATGCTTAAAACGCGTTTTCGCACAAATCCGTGCGCGGGTGCTAAAAAGAGCAGCATCGGCATGCTTAGCACGTCGTTTGCTAGAAATCCACGTGCGCGTTCTGCAAAAAGCACCATTTGCATGCACATCTTGTGGTTTTGCAGAAAACTTCATCCGCGTCTACCAAAAGATGCATGTGCATGCTTAAAACGCGTTTTCGCACAAATGCGTTCACGGGTGCTAAAAAGAGCAGCATCGGCATGCTTAGCACGTCGTTTGGTAGAAATCCACGTGCGCGTTCTGCAAAAAGCACCATTTGCATGCACATCTTGTGGTTTTGCAGAAAACTTCATCCGCGTCTACCAAAAGATGCATGTGCATGCTTAAAACGCGTTTTCGCACAAATCCGTGCGCGGGTGCTAAAAAGAGCAGCATCGGCATGCTTAGCACGTCGTTTGGTAGAAATCCGCGTGCGCGTTCTGCAAAAAGCACCATTTGCATGCACATCTTGTGGTTTTGCAGAAAACTTCATCCGCGTCTACCAAAAGATGCATGTGCATGCTTAAAACGCGTTTTCGCACAAATGCGTGCCAGGTGCTAAAAAGAGCAGCATCGGCATGCTTAGCACGTCGTTTGGTAGAAATCCACGTGCGCGTTCTGCCAAAAGCACCATTTGCATGCACATCTTGTGGTTTTGCAGAAAACTTCATCCGCGTCTACCAAAAGATGCATGTGCATGCTTAAAACGCGTTTTCGCACAAATCCGTGCGCGCGTGCTAAAAAGAGCAGCATCGGCAAGCTTAGCACATCGTTTGGTAGAAATCCACGGTGCGCGTTCTGCAAAAAGCACCATTTGCGATGCACATCTTGTGGTTTTGCAGAAAACTTCATCCGCGTCTACCAAAAAGATGCATGTGCATGCTTAAAACGCGTTTTCGCACAAATGCGTGCGCGGGTGCTAAAAAGAGCAGCATCGGCATGCTTAGCACGTCGTTTGGTAGAAATCCACGTGCGCGTTCTGCAAAAAGCACCATTTGCATGCACATCTTGTGGTTTTGCAGAAAACTTCATCCGCGTCTACCAAAAGATGCATGTGCATGCTTAAAACGCGTTTTCGCACAAATCCGTGCGCGGTGCTAAAAAGAGCAGCATCGGCATGCTTAGCACGTCGTTTGGTAGAAATCCACGTGCGCGTTCTGCAAAAAGCACCATTTGAATGCACATCTTGTGGTTTTGCAGAAAACTTCATCCGCGTCTACCAAAAGATGCATGTGCATGCTTAAAACGCGTTTTCGCACAAATGCGTGCGCGGGTGCTAAAAAGAGCAGCATCGGCATGCTTAGCACGTCGTTTGGTAGAAATCCACGTGCGCGTTCTGCAAAAAGCACCATTTGCATGCACATCTTGTGGTTTTGCAGAAAACTTCATCCGCGTCTACCAAAAGATGCATGTGCATGCTTAAAACGCGTTTTCGCACAAATGCGTGCGCGGGTGCTAAAAAGAGCAGCATCGGCATGCTTAGCACGTCGTTTGGTAGAAATCCACGTGCGCGTTCTGCAAAAAGCACCATTTGCATGCACATCTTGTGCTTTTGCAGAAAACTTCATCCGCGTCCTACCAAAAGATGCATGTGCATGCTTAAAAACGCGTTTTCGCGCAAATGCGTGCGCGGGTGCTAAAAAGAGCAGCATCGGCATGCTTAGCACGTCGTTTGGTAGAAATCCACGTGCGCGTTCTGCCAAAAAGCACCATTTGCATGCACATCTTCTGGTTTTGCAGAAAACTTCATCCGCGTCTACCAAAAGATGCATGTGCATGCTTAAAACGCGTTTTCGCACAAATCCGTGCGCGGGTGCTAAAAAGAGCAGCATCGGCATGCTTAGCACGTCGTTTGGTAGAAATCCACGTGCGCGTTCAGCAAAAAGCACCATTTGCATGCACATCTTGTGGTTTTGCAGAAAACTTCATCCGCGTCTACCAAAAGATGCATGTGCATGCTTAAAACGCGTTTTCGCACAAATCCGTGCGCGGGGTTGCTAAAAAGAGCAGCATCGGCAAGCTTAGCACATCGTTTGGTAGAAATCCACGTGCGCGTTCTGCAAAAAGCACCATTTGCATGCACATCTTGTGGTTTTGCAGAAAACTTCATCCGCGTCTACCAAAAGATGCATGTGCATGCTTAAAACGCGTTTTCGCACAAATGCGTGCGCGGGTGCTAAAAAGAGCAGCATCGGCATGCTTAGCACGTCGTTTGGTAGAAATCCACGTGCGCGTTCTGCAAAAAGCACCATTTGCATGCACATCTTGTGGTTTTGCAGAAAACTTCATCCGCGTCTACCAAAAGATGCATGTGCATGCTTAAAACGCGTTTTCGCACAAATGCGTGCGCGGGTGCTAAAAAGAGCAGCATCGGCATGCTTAGCACGTCGTTTGCTAGAAATCCACGTGCGCGTTCTGCAAAAAGCACCATTTGCATGCACATCTTGTGGTTTTGCAGAAAACTTCATCCGCGTCTACCAAAAGATGCATGTGCATGCTTAAAACGCGTTTTCGCACAAATGCGTGCGCGGGTGCTAAAAATAGCAGCATCGGCATGCTTAGCACGTCGTTTGGTAGAAATCCACGTGCGCGTTCTGCAAAAAGCACCATTTGCATGCACATCTTGTGGTTTTGCAGAAAACTTCATCCGCGTCTACCAAAAGATGCATGTGCTTGCTTAAAACGCGTTTTCGCACAAATGCGTGCGCGGGTGCTAAAAGAGCAGCATCGGCATGCTTAGCACGTCGTTTTTTAGAAATCCACGTGCGCGTTCTGCCAAAAGCACCATTTGCATGCACATCTTGTGGTTTTGCAGAAAACTTCATCCGCGTCTACCAAAAGATGCATGTGCATGCTTAAAACGCGTTTTCGCACAAATCGTGCGCGGGTGCTAAAAAGAGCAGCATCGGCATGCTTAGCACGTCGTTTGGTAGAAATCCACGTGCGCGTTCTGGAAAAAGCACCATTTGCATGCACATCTTGTGGTTTTGCAGAAAACTTCGTACGCGTCTACCAAAAGATGCATGTGCGTGCTTAAAAACGCGTTTTCGCACAAATGCGTGCGCGGGTGCTAAAAAGAGCAGCATCGGCATGCTTAGTACGTCGTTTGGTAGAAATCTACGTGCGCGTTCTGCCAAAAGCACCATTTGCATGCACATCTTGTGGTTTTGCAGAAAACATCATCCGCGTCTACCAAAAGATGCATGTGCATGCTTAAAACGCGTTTTCGCACAAATGCGTGCGCGGGTGCTAAAAAGAGCAGCATCGGCATGCTTAGCACGTCGTTTGGTAGAAATCCACGTGCGCGTTCTGCAACAAGCACCATTTGCATGCACATCTTGTGCTTTTGCAGAAAACTTCATCCGTGTCTACCAAAGATGCATGTGCATGCTTAAAACGCGTTTTCGCACAAATGCGTGCGCGGGTGCTAAAAAGAGCAGCATCGGCATGCTTAGCACGTCGTTTGGTAGAAATCCACGTGCGCGTTCTGCAAAAAGCACCATTTGCATGCACATCTTGTGGTTTTGCAGAAAACTTCATCCGCGTCTACACAAAAGATGCATGTGCATGCTTAAAACGCGTTTTCGCACAAATGCGTGCGCGGGTGCTAAAAATAGCAGCATCGGCATGCTTAGCACGTCGTTTGGTAGAAATCCACGTGCGCGTTCTGCAAAAAGCACCATTTGCATGCATATCTTGTGGTTTTGCAGAAAACTTCATCCGCGTCTACCAAAAGATGCATGTGCATGCTTAAAACGCGTTTTCGCACAAAAGCGTGCGCGGGTGCTAAAAAGAGCAGCATCGGCATGCTTAGCACGTCGTTTGGTAGAAATCCACGTGCGCGTTCTGCAAAAAGCACCATTTGCATGCACATCTTGTGGTTTTGCAGAAAACTTCATCCGCGTCTACCAAAAGATGCATGTGCATGCTTAAAACGCGTTTTCGCACAAATCCGTGCGCGGGTGCTAAAAAGAGCAGCATCGGCATGCTTAGCACGTCGTTTGGTAGAAATCCACGTGCGCGTTCTGCCAAAAGCACCATTTGCATGCACATCTTGTGGTTTTGCAGAAAACTTCATCCGCGTCTACCAAAAGATGCATGTGCATGCTTAAAACGCGTTTTCGCACAAATCCGTGCGCGGGTGCTAAAAAGAGCAGCATCGGCAAGCTTAGCACATCGTTTCGTTTGGTAGAAATCCACGTGCGCGTTCTGCAAAAAGCACCATTTGCATGCACATCTTGTGGTTTTGCAGAAAACTTCATCCGCGTCTACCAAAAGATGCATGTGCATGCTTAAAACGCGTTTTCGCACAAATCCGTGCGCGGGTGCTAAAAAGAGCAGCATCGGCATGCTTAGCACGTCGTTTGGTAGAAATCCACGTGCGCGTTCTGCCAAAAGCACCATTTGCATGCACATCTTGTGGTTTTGCAGAAAACTTCATCCGCGTCTACCAAAAGATGCATGTGCATGCTTAAAACGCGTTTTCGCACAAATCCGTGCGCGGGTGCTAAAAAGAGCAGCATCGGCAAGCTTAGCACATCGTTTGGTAGAAATCCACGTGCGCGTTCTGCAAAAAGCACCATTTGCATGCACATCTTGTGGTTTTGCAGAAAACTTCATCCGCGTCTACCAAAAGATGCATGTGCATGCTTAAAACGCGTTTTCGCACAAATGCGTGCGCGGGTGCTAAAAAGAGCAGCATCGGCATGCTTAGCACGTCGTTTGGTAGAAATCCACGTGCGCGTTCTGCAAAAAGCACCATTTGCATGCACATCTTGTGGTTTTGCAGAAAACTTCATCGGCGTCTACCAAAAGATGCATGTGCATGCTTAAAACGCGTTTTCGCACAAATCCGTGCGCGGGTGCTAAAAAGAGCAGCATCGGCATGCTTAGCACGTCGTTTGGTAGAAATCCACGTGCGCGTTCTGCCAAAAGCACCATTTGCATGCACATCTTGTGGTTTTGCAGAAAACTTCATCCGCGTCTACCAAAAGATGCATGTGCATGCTTAAAACGCGTTTTCGCACAAATCCGTGCGCGGGTGCTAAAAAGAGCAGCATCGGCATGCTTAGCACGTCGTTTGGTAGAAATCCACGTGCGCGTTCTGCAAAAAGCACCATTTGCATGCACATCTTGTGGTTTTGCAGAAAACTTCATCCGCGTCTACCAAAAGATGCATGTGCATGCTTAAAACGCGTTTTCGCACAAATCCGTGCGCGGGTGCTAAAAAGAGCAGCATCGGCATGCTTAGCACGTCGTTTGGTAGAAATCCACGTGCGCGTTCTGCCAAAAGCACCATTTGCATGCACATCTTGTGGTTTTGCAGAAAACTTCATCCGCGTCTACCAAAAGATGCATGTGCATGCTTAAAACGCGTTTTCGCACAAATCCGTGCGCGGGTGCTAAAAAGAGCAGCATCGGCAAGCTTAGCACATCGTTTGGTAGATATCCACGTGCGCGTTCTGCAAAAAGCACCATTTGCATGCACATCTTGTGGTTTTGCAGAAAACTTCATCCGCGTCTACCAAAAGATGCATGTGCATGCTTAAAACGCGTTTTCGCACAAATGCGTGCGCGGGTGCTAAAAAGAGCAGCATCGGCATGCTTAGCACGTCGTTTGGTAGAAATCCACGTGCGCGTTCTGCAAAAAGCACCATTTGCATGCACATCTTGTGGTTTTGCAGAAAACTTCATCCGCGTCTACCAAAAGATGCATGTGCATGCTTAAAACGCGTTTTCGCACAAATGCGTGCGCGGGTGCTAAAAAGAGCAGCATCGGCATGCTTAGCACGTCGTTTGGTAGAAATCCACGTGCGCGTTCTGCAAAAAGCACCATTTGCATGCACATCTTGTGGTTTTGCAGAAAACTTCATCCGCGTCTACCAAAAGATGCATGTGCATGCTTAAAACGCGTTTTCGCACAAATGCGTGCGCGGGTGCTAAAAAGAGCAGCATCGGCATGCTTAGCACGTCGTTTGGTAGAAATCCACGTGCGCGTTCTGCAAAAAGCACCATTTGCATGCACATCTTGTGGTTTTGCAGAAAACTTCATCCGCGTCTACCAAAAGATGCATGTGCATGCTTAAAACGCGTTTTCGCACAAATGCGTGCGCGGGTGCTAAAAAGAGCAGCATCGGCAAGCTTAGCACGTCGTTTGGTAGAAATCCACGTGCGCGTTCTGCAAAAAGCACCATTTGCATGCACATCTTGTGGTTTTGCAGAAAACTTCATCCGCGTCTACCAAAAGATGCATGTGCATGCTTAAAACGCGTTTTCGCACAAATGCGTGCGCGGGTGCTAAAAAGAGCAGCATCGGCATGCTTAGCACGTCGTTCGGTAGAAATCCACGTGCGCGTTCTGCCAAAAGCACCATTTGCATGCACATCTTGTGGTTTTGCAGAAAACTTCATCCGCGTCTACCAAAAGATGCATGTGCATGCTTAAAACGCGTTTTCGCACAAATGCGTGCGCGGGTGCTAAAAAGAGCAGCATCGGCATGCTTAGCACGTCGTTTGGTAGAAATCCACGTGCGCGTTCTGCAAAAAGCACCATTTGCATGCACATCTTGTGGTTTTGCAGAAAACTTCATCCGCGTCTACCAAAAGATGCATGTGCATGCTTAAAACGCGTTTTCGCACAAATGCGTGCGCGGGTGCTAAAAGAGCAGCATCGGCATGCTTAGCACGTCGTTTGGTAGAAATCCACGTGCGCGTTCTGCAAAAAGCACCATTTGCATGCACATCTTGTGGTTTTGCAGAAAACTTCATCCGCGTCTACCAAAAGATGCATGTGCATGCTTAAAACGCGTTTTCGCACAAATGCGTGCGCGGGTGCTAAAAAGAGCAGCATCGGCATGCTTAGCACGTCGTTTGGTAGAAATCCACGTGCGCGTTCTGCAAAAGCACCATTTGCATGCACATCTTGTGGTTTTGCAGAAAACTTCATCCGCGTCTACCAAAAGATGCATGTGCATGCTTAAAACGCGTTTTCGCACAAATGCGTGCGCGGGTGCTAAAAAGAGCAGCATCGGCATGCTTAGCACGTCGTTTGGTAGAAATCCACGTGCGCGTTCTGCAAAAAGCACCATTTGCATGCACATCTTGTGGTTTTGCAGAAAACTTCATCCGCGTCTACCAAAAGATGCATGTGCATGCTTAAAACGCGTTTTCGCACAAATCCGTGCGCGGGTGCTAAAAAGAGCAGCATCGGCATGCTTAGCACGTCGTTTGGTAGAAATCCACGTGCGCGTTCTGCCAAAAGCACCATTTGCATGCACATCTTGTGGTTTTGCAGAAAACTTCATCCGCGTCTACCAAAAGATGCATGTGCATGCTTAAAACGCGTTTTCGCACAAATGCGTGCGCGGGTGCTAAAAAGAGCAGCATCGGCATGCTTAGCACGTCGTTTGGTAGAAATCCACGTGCGCGTTCTGCCAAAAGTACCATTTGCATGCACATCTTGTGGTTTTGCAGAAAACTTCATCCGCGTCTACCAAAAGATGCATGTGCATGCTTAAAACGCGTTTTCGCACAAATGCGTGCGCGGGTGCTAAAAAGAGCAGCATCGGCATGCTTTAGCACGTCGTTTGGTAGAAATCCACGTGCGCGTTCTGCAAAAAGCACCATTTGCATGCACATCTGTGGTTTTGCAGAAAACTTCATCCGCGTCTACCAAAAGATGCATGTGCATGCTTAAAACGCGTTTTCGCACAAATGCGTGCGCGGGTGCTAAAAAGAGCAGCATCGGCATGCTTAGCACGTCGTTTGGTAGAATCCACGTGCGCGTTAAAAGCACCATTTGCATGCACATCTTGTGGTTTTGCAGAAAACTTCATCCGCGTCTACCAAAAGATGCATGTGCATGCTTAAAACGCGTTTTCGCACAAATCCGTGCGCGGGTGCTAAAAAGAGCAGCATCGGCATGCTTAGCACGTCGTTTGGTAGAAATCCACGTGCGCGTTCTGCAAAAAGCACCATTTGCATGCACATCTTGTGGTTTTGCAGAAAACTTCATCCGCCGTCTACCAAAATATGCATGTGCATGCTTAAAACGCGTTTTCGCACAAATGCGTGCGCGGGTGCTAAAAATAGCAGCATCGGCATGCTTAGCACGTCGTTTGGTAGAAATCCACGTGCGCGTTCTGCAAAAAGCACCATTTGCATGCACATCTTGTGGTTCTGCAGAAAACTTCATCCGCGTCTACCAAAAGATGCATGTGCATGCTTAAAACGCGTTTTCGCACAAATGCGTGCGCGGGTGCTAAAAAGAGCAGCATCGGCATGCTTAGCACGTCGTTTGGTAGAAATCCACGTGCGCGTTTCTGCCAAAAGCACCATTTGCATGCACATCTTGTGGTTTTGCAGAAAACTTCATCCGCGTCTACCAAAAGATGCATGTGCATGCTTAAAACGCGTTTTCGCACAAATCCGTGCGCGGGTGCTAAAAAGAGCAGCATCGGCATGCTTAGCACGTCGTTTGGTAGAAATCCACGTGCGCGTTCTGCAAAAAAGCACCATTTGCATGCACATCTTGTGGTTTTGCAGAAAACTTCATCCGCGTCTACCAAAAGATGCATGTGCATGCTTAAAACGCGTTTTCGCACAAATCCGTGCGCGGGTGCTAAAAAGAGCAGCATCGGCATGCTTAGCACGTCGTTTGGTAGACATCCACGTGCGCGTTCTGCCAAAAGCACCATTTGCATGCACATCTTGTGGTTTTGCAGAAAACTTCATCCGCGTCTACCAAAAGATGCATGTGCATGCTTAAAACGCGTTTTCGCACAAATCCGTGCGCGGGTGCTAAAAAGAGCAGCATCGGCATGCGTAGCACGTCGGTTGGTAGAAATCCACGTGCGCGTTCTGCAAAAAGCACCATTTGCATGCACATCTTGTGGTTTTGCAGAAAACTTCATCCGCGTCTACCAAAATATGCATGTGCATGCTTAAAACGCGTTTTCGCACAAATGCGTGCGCGGGTGCTAAAAAGAGCAGCATCGGCATGCTTAGCACGTCGTTTGGTAGAAATCCACGTGCGCGTTCTGCAAAAAGCACCATTTGCATGCACATCTTGTGGTTTTGCAGGAAACTTCATCCGCGTCTACCAAAAGATGCATGTGCATGCTTAAAACGCGTTTTCGCACAAATGCGTGCGCGGGTGCTAAAAAGAGCAGCATCGGCATGCTTAGCACGTCGTTTGCGTAGAAATCCACGTGCGCGTTCTGCAAAAAGCACCATTTGCATGCACATCTTGTGGTTTTGCAGAAAACTTCATCCGCGTCTACCAAAAGATGCATGTGCATGCTTAAAACGCGTTTTCGCACAAATGCGTGCGCGGGTGCTAAAAAGAGCAGCATCGGCATGCTTAGCACGTCGTTTGGTAGAAATCCACGTGCGCGTTCTGCAAAAAGCACCATTTGCATGCACATCTTGTGGTTTTGCAGAAAACTTCATCCGCGTCTACCAAAAGATGCATGTGCATGCTTAAAACGCGTTTTCGCACAAATGCGTGCGCGGGTGCTAAAAAGAGCAGCATCGGCATGCTTAGCACGTCGTTTGGTAGAAATCCACGTGCGCGTTCTGCAAAAAGCACCATTTGCATGCACATCTTGTGGTTTTGCAGAAAAACTTCATCCGCGTCTACCAAAAGATGCATGTGCATGCTTAAAACGCGTTTTCGCACAAATGCGTGCGCGGGTGCTAAAAAGAGCAGGCATCGGCATGCTTAGCACGTCGTTTGGTAGAAATCCACGTGCGCGTTCTGCAAAAAGCACCATTTGCATGCACATCTTGTGGTTTTGCAGAAAACTTCATCCGCGTCTACCAAAAGATGCATGTGCATGCTTAAAACGCGTTTTCGCACAAATCCGTGCGCGGGTGCTAAAAAGAGCAGCATCGGCATGCTTAGCACGTCGTTTGGTAGAAATCCACGTGCGCGTTCTGCCAAAAGCACCATTTGCATGCACATCTTGTGGTTTTGCAGAAAACTTCATCCGCGTCTACCAAAAGATGCATGTGCATGCTTAAAACGCGTTTTCGCACAAATGCGTGCGCGGGTGCTAAAAAGAGCAGCATCGGCATGCTTAGCACGTCGTTTGGTAGAAATCCACGTGCGCGTTCTGCCAAAAGTACCATTTGCATGCACATCTTGTGGTTTTGCAGAAAACTTCATCCGCGTCTACCAAAATATGCATGTGCATGCTTAAAACGCGTTTTCGCACAAATGCGTGCGCGGGTGCTAAAAAGAGCAGCATCGGCATGCTTAGCACGTCGTTTGGTAGAAATCCACGTGCGCGTTCTGCAAAAAGCACCATTTGCATGCACATCTTGTGGTTTTGCAGGAAACTTCATCCGCGTCTACCAAAAGATGCATGTGCATGCTTAAAACGCGTTTTCGCACAAATGCGTGCGCGGGTGCTAAAAAGAGCAGCATCGGCATGCTTAGCACGTCGTTTGGTAGAAATCCACGTGCGCGTTCTGCAAAAAGCACCATTTGCATGCACATCTTGTGGTTTTGCAGAAAACTTCATCCGCGTCTACCAAAAGATGCATGTGCATGCTTAAAACGCGTTTTCGCACAAATGCGTGCGCGGGTGCTAAAAAGAGCAGCATCGGCATGCTTAGCACGTCGTTTGGTAGAAATCCACGTGCGCGTTCTGCAAAAAGCACCATTTGCATGCACATCTTGTGGTTTTGCAGAAAACTTCATCCGCGTCTACCAAAAGATGCATGTGCATGCTTAAAACGCGTTTTCGCACAAATGCGTGCGCGGGTGCTAAAAATAGCAGCATCGGCATGCTTAGCACGTCGTTTGGTAGAAATCCACGTGCGCGTTCTGCAAAAAGCACCATTTGCATGCACATCTTGTGGTTTTGCAGAAAACTTCATCCGCGTCTACCAAAAGATGCATGTGCATGCTTAAAACGCGTTTTCGCACAAATCCGTGCGCGGGTGCTAAAAAGAGCAGCATCGGCATGCGTAGCACGTCGTTTGGTAGAAATCCACGTGCGCGTTCTGCCAAAAGCACCATTTGCATGCACATCTTGTGGTTTTGCAGAAAACTTCATCCGCGTCTACCAAAAGATGCATGTGCATGCTTAAAACGCGTTTTCGCACAAATCCGTGCGCGGGTGCTAAAAAGAGCAGCATCGGCATGCTTAGCACGTCGTTTGGTAGAAATCCACGTGCGCGTTCTGCAAAAAGCACCATTTGCATGCACATCTTGTGGTTTTGCAGAAAACTTCATCCGCGTCTACCAAAAGATGCATGTGCATGCTTAAAACGCGTTTTCGCACAAATCCGTGCGCGGGTGCTAAAAAGAGCAGCATCGGCATGCTTAGCACGTCGTTTGGTAGACATCCACGTGCGCGTTCTGCCAAAAGCACCATTTTGCATGCACATCTTGTGGTTTTGCAGAAAACTTCATCCGCGTCTACCAAAAGATGCATGTGCATGCTTAAAACGCGTTTTCGCACAAATCCGTGCGCGGGTGCTAAAAGAGCAGCATCGCATGCGTAGCACGTCGGGTTGGTAGAAATCCACGTGCGCGTTCTGCAAAAAGCACCATTTGCATGCACATCTTGTGGTTTTGCAGAAAACTTCATCCGCGTCTACCAAAATATGCATGTGCATGCTTTAAAACGCGTTTTCGCACAAATGCGTGCGCGGGTGCTAAAAAGAGCAGCATCGGCATGCTTAGCACGTCGTTTGGTAGAAATCCACGTGCGCGTTCTGCAAAAGCACCATTTGCATGCACATCTTGTGGTTTTGCAGGAAACTTCATCCGCGTCTACCAAAAGATGCATGTGCATGCTTAAAACGCGTTTTCGCACAAATGCGTGCGCGGGTGCTAAAAAGAGCAGACATCGGCATGCTTAGCACGTCGTTTGGTAGAAATCCACGTGCGCGTTCTGCCAAAAGCACCATTTGCATGCACATCTTGTGGTTTTGCAGAAAACTTCATCCGCGTCTACCAAAAGATGCATGTGCATGCTTAAAACGCGTTTTCGCACAAAGCCGTGCGCGGGTGCTAAAAAGAGCAGCATCGGCATGCTTAGCACGTCGTTTGGTAGAAATCCACGTGCGCGTTCTGAAAAAGCACCATTTGCATGCACACTTGTGGTTTTGCAGAAAACTTCATCCGCGTCTACCAAAAGAGCATGTGCATGCTTAAAACGCGTTTTCGCACAAATCCGTGCGCGGGTGCTAAAAAGAGCAGCATCGGCATGCTTAGCACGTCGTTTTTGTAGACATCCACGTGCGCGTTCTGCCAAAAGCACCATTTGCATGCACATCTTGTGGTTTTGCAGAAAACTTCATCCGCGTCTACCAAAAGATGCATGTGCATGCTAAAACGCGTTTTCGCACAAATCCGTGCGCGGGTGCTAAAAAGAGCAGCATCGGCATGCTTAGCACGTCGTTTGGTAGAAATCCACGTGCGCGTTTCTGCAAAAAGCACCATTTGCATGCACATCTTGTGGTTTTGCAGAAAACTTCATCCGCGTCTACCAAAATATGCATGTGCATGCTTAAAACGCGTTTTCGCACAAATGCGTGCGCGGGTGCTAAAAGAGCAGCATCGGCATGCTTAGCACGTCGTTTGGTAGAAATCCACGTGCGCGTTCTGCAAAAAGCACCATTTGCATGCACATCTTGTGGTTTTGCAGGAAACTTCATCCGCGTCTACCAATAGATGCATGTGCATGCTTAAAACGCGTTTTCGCACAAATGCGTGCGCGGGTGCTAAAAAGAGCAGCATCGGCATGCTTAGCACGTCGTTTGGTAGAAATCCACGTGCGCGTTCTGCAAAAAGCACCATTTGCATGCACATCTTGTGGTTTTGCAGAAAACTTCATCCGCGTCTACCAAAAGATGCATGTGCATGCTTAAAACGCGTTTTCGCACAAATGCGTGCGCGGGTGCTAAAAAGAGCAGCATCGGCATGCTTAGCACGTCGTTTGGTAGTAGAAATCCACGTGCGCGTTCTGCAAAAAGCACCATTTGCATGCCATCTTGTGGTTTTGCAGAAAACTTCATCCGCGTCTACCAAAGATGCATGTGCATGCTTAAAACGCGTTTTCGCACAAATGCGTGCGCGGGTGCTAAAAAGAGCAGCATCGGCTGCTTAGCACGTCGTTTGGTAGAAATCCACGTGCGCGTTCTGCAAAAAAGCACCATTTGCATGCACATCTTGTGGTTTTGCAGAAAACTTCATCCGCGTCTAATAAAAGATGATGTGCATGCTTAAAACGCGTTTTTCGCACAAATGCGTGCGCGGGTGCTAAAAAGAGCAGCATCGGCATGCTTAGCACGTCGTTTGGTAGAAATCCACGTGCGCGTTCTGCAAAAAGCACCATTTGCATGCACATCTTGTGGTTTTGCAGAAAACTTCATCCGCGTCTACCAAAAGATGCATGTGCATGCTTAAAACGCGTTTTCGCACAAATGCGTGCGCGGGTGCTAAAAAGAGCAGCATCGGCATGCTTAGCACGTCGTTTGGTAGAAATCCACGTGCGCGTTCTGAAAAAAGCACCATTTGCATGCACATCTTGTGGTTTTGCAGAAAACTTCATCCGCGTCTACCAAAGATGCATGTGCATGCTTAAAACGCGTTTTCGCACAAATCCGTGCGCGGGTGCTAAAAAGAGCAGCATCGGCATGCTTAGCACGTCGTTTGGTAGAAATCCACGTGCGCGTTCTGGAAAAAGCACCATTTGCATGCACATCTTGTGGTTTTTGCAGAAAACTTCATCCGCGTCTACCAAAAGATGCATGTGCATGCTTAAAACGCGTTTTCGCACAAATCCGTGCGCGGGTGCTAAAAAGAGCAGCATCGGCAAGCTTAGCACATCGTTTGGTAGAAATCCACGTGCGCGTTCTGCGAAAAGCACCATTTGCATGCACATCTTGTGGTTTTGCAGAAAACTTCATCCGCGTCTACCAAAAGATGCATGTGCATGCTTAAAACGCGTTTTCGCACAAATGCGTTCGCGGGTGCTAAAAGAGCAGCATCGGCATGCTTAGCACGTCGTTTGGTAGAAATCCACGTGCGCGTTCTGCAAAAAGCACCATTTGCATGCACATCTTGTGGTTTTGCAGAAAACTTCATCCGCGTCTACCAAAAGATGCATGTGCCATGCTTAAAACGCGTTTTCGCACAAATGCGTGCGCGGGTGCTAAAAAGAGCAGCATCGGCATGCTTAGCACGTCGTTTGGTAGAAATCCACGTGCGCGTTCTGCAAAAAGCACCATTTGCATGCACATCTTGTGTTTTGCAGAAAACTTCATCCGCGTCTACCAAAAGATGCATGTGCATGCTTAAAACGCGTTTTCGCACAAATGCGTGCGCGGGTGCTAAAAAGAGCAGCATCGGCATGCTTAGCACGTCGTTTGGTAGAAATCCACGTGCGCGTTCTGCAAAAAGCACCATTTGCATGCACATCTTGTGGTTTTGCAGAAAACTTCATCCGCGTCCTACCAAAAGATGCATGTGCTGCTTAAAACGCGTTTTCGCACAAATCCGTGCGCGGGTGCTAAAAAGAGCAGCATCGGCATGCTTAGCACGTCGTTTGGTAGACATCCACGTGCGCGTTCTGCCAAAAGCACCATTTGCATGCACATCTTGTGGTTTTGCAGAAAACTTCATCCGCGTCTACCAAAAGATGCATGTGCATGCTTAAAACGCGTTTTCGCACAAATCCGTGCGCGGGTGCTAAAAAGAGCAGCATCGGCATGCTTAGCACGTCGTTTGGTAGAAATCCACGTGCGCGTTCTGCAATAAGCACCATTTGCATGCACATCTTGTGGTTTTGCAGAAAACTTCATCCGCGTCTACCAAAATATGCATGTGCATGCTTAAATCGCGTTTTCGCACAAATGCGTGCGCGGGTGCTAAAAAGAGCAGCATCGGCATGCTAGCACGTCGTTTGGTAGAAATCCACGTGCGCGTTCTGCAAAAAGCACCATTTGCATGCACATCTTGTGGTTTTGCAGGAAACTTCAATCCGCGTCTACCAAAAGATGCATGTGCATGCTTAAAACGCGTTTTCGCACAAATGCGTGCGCGGGTGCTAAAAAGAGCAGCATCGGCATGCTTAGCACGTCGTTTGGTAGAAATCCACGTGCGCGTTCTGCAAAAAGCACCATTTGCATGCACATCTTGTGGTTTTGCAGAAAACTTCATCCGCGTCTACCAAAAGATGCATGTGCATGCTTAAACGCGTTTTCGCACAAATGCGTGCGCGGGTGCTAAAAAGAGCAGCATCGGCATGCTTAGCACGTCGTTTGGTAGAAAATCCCGTGCGCGTTCTGCAAAAAGCACCATTTGCATGCACATCTTGTGGTTTTGCAGAAAACTTCATCCGCGTCTACCAAAAGATGCATGTGCACTGCTTAAAACGCGTTTTCGCACAAATGCGTGCGCGGGTGCTAAAAAGAGCAGCATCGGGCATGCTTAGCACGTCGTTTGTAGAAATCCACGTGCGCGTTCTGCAAAAAGCACCATTTGCATGCACATCTTGTGGTTTTGCAGAAAACTTCATCCGCGTCTACCAAAAGATGCATGTGCATGCTTAAAACGCGTTTTTCGCACAAATGCGTGCGCGGGTGCTAAATATAGCAGCATCGGCATGCTTAGCACGTCGTTTGGTAGAAATCCACGTGCGCGTTCTGCAAAAAGCACCATTTGCATGCACATCTTGTGGTTTTGCAGAAAACTTCATCCGCGTCCTACCAAAAGATGCATGTGCATGCTTAAAACGCGTTTTCGCACAAATGCGTGCGCGGGTGCTAAAAAGAGCAGCATCGGCATGCTTAGCACGTCGTTTGGTAGAAATCCACGTGCGCGTTCTGCCAAAAGCACCATTTGCATGCACATCTTGTTGTTTTGCAGAAAACTTCATCCGCGTCTACCAAAAGATGCATGTGCATGCTTAAACGCGTTTTCGCACAAATCCGTGCGCGGGGTGCTAAAAAGAGCAGCATCGGCATGCTTAGCACGTCGTTTGGTAGAAATCCGACGTGCGCGTTCTGCAAAAAGCACCATTTGCATGCACATCTTGTGGTTTTGCAGAAAACTTCATCCGCGTCTACCAAAGATGCATGTGCATGCTTAAAACGCGTTTTCGCACAAATCCGTGCGCGGGTGCTAAAAAGAGCAGCATCGGCATGCTTAGCACGTCGTTTGGTAGAAATCCACGTGCGCGTTCTGCCAAAAGCACCATTTGCATGCACATCTTGTTGTTTTGCAGAAAACTTCATCCCGCGTCTACCAAAAGATGCATGTGCATGCTTTAAAACGCGTTTTCGCACAAATCCGTGCGCGGGTCTAAAAAGAGCAGCATCGTCATGCTTAGCACGTCGTTTGGTAGAAATCCACGTGCGCGTTCTGCAAAAGCACCATTTGCATGCACATCTTGTGGTTTTGCAGAAAACTCATCCGCGTCTACCAAAAGATGCATGTGCATGCTTAAAACGCGTTTTCGCACAAATCCGTGCGCGGGTGCTAAAAGAGCAGCATCGCATGCTTAGCACGTCGTTTGGTAGAAATCCCACGTGCGCGTTCTGCCAAAAGCACCATTTGCATGCACATCTTGTGGTTTTGCAGAAAACTTCATCCGCGTCTACCAAAAGATGCATGTGCATGCTTAAAACGCGTTTTCGCACAAATCCGTGCGCGGGTGCTAAAAAGAGCAGCATCGGCAAGCTTAGCACATCGTTTGGTAGATATCCACGTGCGCGTTCTGCAAAAAGCACCATTTGCATGCACATCTTGTGGTTTTGCAGAAAACTTCATCCGCGTCTACCAAAAGATGCATGTGCATGCTTAAAACGCGTTTTCGCACAAATGCGTGCGCGGGTGCTAAAAAGAGCAGCATCGGCATGCTTAGCACGTCGTTTGGTAGAAATCCACGTGCGCGTTCTGCAAAAAGCACCATTTGCATGCACATCTTGTGGTTTTGCAGAAAACTTCATCCGCGTCTACCAAAAGATGCATGTGCATGCTTAAAACGCGTTTTCCGCACAAATGCGTGCGCGGATGCTAAAAAGAGCAGCATCGGCATGCTTAGCACGTCGTTTGGTAGAAATCCACGTGCGCGTTCTGCAAAAAGCACCATTTGCATGCACATCTTGTGGTTTTGCAGAAAACTTCATCCGCGTCTACCAAAAGATGCATGTGCATGCTTAAAAACGCGTTTTCCGCACAAATCGGTGCGCGGGGTGCTAAAAAGAGCAGCATCGTCATGCTTAGCACGTCGTTTGGTAGAAATCCACGTGCGCGTTCTGCAAAAAGCACCATTTGCATGCACATCTTGTGGTTTTGCAGAAAACTTCATCCGCGTCTACCAAAAGACGCATGTGCATGCTTAAAACGCGTTTTCGCACAAATGCGTGCGCGGGTGCTAAAAATAGCAGCATCGGCATGCTTAGCACGTCGTTGGTAGAAAATCCACGTGCGCGTTCTGCAAAAAGCACCATTTGCATGCACATCTTGTGGTTTTGCAGAAAACTTCATCCGCGTCTACCAAAAGATGCATGTGCATGCTTAAAACGCGTTTTCGCACAAATGCGTGCGCGGGTGCTAAAAAGAGCAGCATCATCATGCTTAGCACGTCGTTTGGTAGAAATCCACGTGCGCGTTCTGCCAAAGCACCATTTGCATGCACATCTTGTTGTTTTGCAGAAAACTTCATCCGCGTCTACCAAAAGATGCATGTGCATGCTTAAAACGCGTTTTCGCACAAATCCGTGCGCGGGGTGCTAAAAAGAGCAGCATCGGCATGCTTAGCACGTCGTTTGGTAGAAATCACGTGCGCGTTCTGCAAAAAGCACCATTTGCATGCACATCTTGTGGTTTTGCAGAAAACTTCATCCGCGTCTACCAAAAGATGCATGTGCATGCTTAAAACGCGTTTTCGCACAAATCCGTGCGCGGGTGCTAAAAAGAGCAGCATCGGCATGCTTAGCACGTCGTTTGGTAGAAATCCACGTGCGCGTTCTGCCAAAAGCACCATTTGCATGCACATCTTGTGGTTTTGCAGAAAACTTCATCCGCGTCTACCAAAAGATGCATGTGCATGCTAAAACGCGTTTTCGCACAAATCCGTGCGCGGGTGCTAAAAAGAGCAGCATCGGCAAGCTTAGCACATCGTTTGGTAGATATCCACGTGCGCGTTCTGCAAAAAGCACCATTTGCATGCACATCTTGTGGTTTTGCAGAAAACTCATCCGCGTCTACCAAAAGATGCATGTGCATGCTTAAAACGCGTTTTCCGCACAAATGCGTGCGCGGGTGCTAAAAGAGCAGCATCGGCATGCTTAGCACGTCGTTTGGTAGAAATCCACGTGCGCGTTCTGCAAAAAGCACCATTTGCATGCACATCTTGTGGTTTTGCAGAAAACTTCATCCGCGTCTACCAAAAGATGCATGTGCATGCTTAAAACGCGTTTTCCGCACAAATGCGTGCGCGGTGCTAAAAAGAGCAGCATCGGCATGCTTAGCACTTCGTTTGTAGAAATCCACGTGCGCGTTCTGCAAAAAGCCACCATTTGCATGCACATCTTGTGGTTTTGCAGAAAACTTCATCCGCGTCTACCAAAAGATGCATGTGCATGCTTAAAACGCGTTTTTCGCACAAATGCGTGCGCGGGTGCTAAAAAGAGCAGCATCGCATGCTTAGCACGTCGTTTGGTAGAAATCCACGTGCGCGTTCTGCAAAAAGCACCATTTGCATGCACATCTTGTGGTTTTGCAGAAAACTTCATCCGCGTCTACCAAAAGATGCATGTGCATGCTTAAAACCGCGTTTTCGCACAAATCCGTGCGCGGGTGCTAAAAAGAGCAGCATCGGCATGCTTAGCACGTCGTTTGGTAGAAATCCCACGTGCGCGTTCCTGCCAAAAGCACCATTGCATGCACATCTTGTGGTTTGCAGAAACTTCATCCGCGTCTACCAAAAGATGCATGTGCATGCTTAAAACCCGCGTTATCGCACAAATCCGTTGCGCGGGTGCTAAAAAGAGCAGCATCGGCAAGCTTAGCACATCGTTTGGTAGAAATCCACGTGCGCGTTCTGCGAAAAGCACCATTTTGCATGCACATCTTGTGGTTTTTGCAGAAAACTTCATCCGCGTCTACCAAAAGATGCATGTGCATGCTTAAAACGCGTTTTCGCACAAATGCGTTCGCGGGTGCTAAAAAGAGCAGCATCGGCATGCTTAGCACGCTCGTTTGGTAGAAATCCACGTGCGCGTTCTGCAAAAAGCACCATTTGCATGCACATCTTGTGGTTTTGCAGAAAACTTCATCCGCGTCTACCAAAAGATGCATGTGCATGCTTAAAACGCGTTTTCGCACAAATGCGTGCGCGGGTGCTAAAAAGAGCAGCATCGCATGCTTAGCACGTCGTTTGGTAGAAATCCACGTGCGCGTTCTGCAAAAAGCACCATTTGCATGCACATCTTGTGGTTTTGCAGAAAACTTCATCGCGTCTACCAAAAGATGCATGTGCATGCTTAAAACGCGTTTTCGCACAAATGCGTGCGCGGGTGCTAAAAAGAGCAGCATCGGCATGCTTAGCACGGTCGTTTGGTAGAAATCCACGTGCGCGTTCTGCAAAAAGCACCATTGCATGCACATCTTGTGGTTTGCAGAAAACTTCATCCGCGTCTACCAAAAGATGCATGTGCATGCTTAAAACGCGTTTTCGCACAAATCCGTGCGCGGGCGCTAAAAGAGCAGCATCGGCATGCTTAGCACCGTCGTTTGGTAGAAATCCACGTGCGCGTTCTGCAAAAAGCACCATTTGCATGCACATCTTGTGGTTTTGCAGAAAACTTCATCCGCGTCTACCAAAAGATGCATGTGCATGCTTAAAACGCGTTTTCGCACAAATGCGTGCGCGGGTGCTAAAAAGAGCAGCATCGGCATGCTTAGCACGTCGTTTTGGTAGAAATCCACGTGCGCGTTCTGCCAAAAGCACCATTTGCATGCACATCTTGTGGTTTTGCAGAAAACTTCATCCGCGTCTACCAAAAGATGCATGTGCATGCTTAAAACGCGTTTTCGCACAAATGCGTGCGCGGGTGCTAAAAAGAGCAGCATCGGCATGCTTAGCACGTCGTTTGGTAGAAATCCACGTGCGCGTTCTGCAAAAAGCACCATTTGCATGCACATCTTGTGGTTTTGCAGAAAACTTCATCCGCGTCTACCAAAAGATGCATGTGCATGCTTAAAAACGCGTTTTCGCACAAAATGCGTGCGCGGGGGTGCTAAAAAGAGCAGCATCGGCATGCTTAGCACGTCCGTTTGGTAGAAATCCACGTGCGCGTTCTGCAAAAAGCACCATTTGCATGCACATCTTGTGGTTTTGCAGAAAACTTCATCCGCGTCTACCAAAAGATGCATGTGCATGCTTAAAACGCGTTTTTCGCACAAATCCGTGCGCGGGTGCTAAAAAGAGCAGCATCGGCATGCTTAGCACGTCGTTTGGTAGAAATCCACGTGCGCGTTCTGCAAAAAAGCACCATTTGCATGCACATCTTTTGGTTTTGCAGAAAACTTCATCCCGCGTCTACCAAAGATGCATGTGCATGCTTAAAACGCGTTTTCGCACAAATCCGTGCGCGGGTGCTAAAAAGAGCAGCATCGGCATGCTTAGCACGTCGTTTGGTAGAAATCCACGTGCGCGTTCTGCCAAAAGCACCATTTGCATGCACATCTTGTGGTTTTGCAGAAAACTTCATCCGCGTCTACCAAAAGATGCATGTGCATGCTTAAAACGCGTTTTCGCACAAATCCGTGCGCGGGTGCTAAAAAGAGCAGCATCGGCATGCTTAGCACGTCGTTTGGTAGAAATCCACGTGCGCGTTCTGCAAAAAGCACCATTTGCATGCACATCTTGTGGTTTTGCAGAAAACTTCATCCGCGTCTACCAAAAGATGCATGTGCATGCTTAAAACGCGTTTTCCGCACAAATGCGTGCGCGGGTGCTAAAAAGAGCAGCACCGGCATGCTTAGCACGTCGTTTGGTAGAAATCCACGTGCGCGTTCTGCCAAAAGCACCATTTGCATGCACATCTTGTGGTTTTGCAGAAAACTTCATCCGCGTCTACCAAAAGATGCATGTGCATGCTTAAAGCGCGTTTTCGCACAAATCCGTGCGCGGGTGCTAAAAAGAGCAGCATCGGCAAGCTTAGCACGTCGTTTGGTAGAAATCCACGTGCGCGTTCTGCAAAAAGCACCATTTGCATGCACATCTTGTGGTTTTGCAGAAAACTTCATCCGCGTCTACCAAAAGATGCATGTGCATGCTTAAAACGCGTTTTCGCACAAATGCATGCGCGGGTGCTAAAAAGAGCAGCATCGGCATGCTTAGCACGTCGTTTGGTAGAAATCCACGTGCGCGTTCTGCCAAAAGCACCATTTGCATGCACATCTTGTGGTTTTGCAGAAAACTTCATCCGCGTCTACCAAAAGATGTATGTGCATGCTTAAAACGCGTTTTCGCACAAATCCGTGCGCGGGTGCTAAAAAGAGCAGCATCGGCATGCTTAGCACGTCGTTTGGTAGAAATCCACGTGCGCGTTCTGCAAAAAGCACCATTTGCATGCACATCTTGTGGTTTTGCAGAAAACTTCATCCGCGTCTACCAAAAGATGCATGTGCATGCTTAAAACGCGTTTTCGCACAAATGCGTGCGCGGGTGCTAAAAAGAGCAGCATCGGCATGCTTAGCACGTCGTTTGGTAGAAATCCACGTGCGCGTTCTGCAAAAAGCACCATTTGCATGCACATCTTGTGGTTTTGCAGAAAACTTCATCCGCGTCTACCAAAAGATGCATGTGCATGCTTAAAACGCGTTTTCGCACAAATGCGTGCGCGGGTGCTAAAAAGAGCAGCATCGGCATGCTTAGCACGTCGTTTGGTAGAAATCCACGTGCGCGTTCTGCAAAAAGCACCATTTGCATGCACATCTTGTGGTTTTGCAGAAAACTTCATCCGCGTCTACCAAAAGATGCATGTGCATGCTTAAAACGCGTTTTCGCACAAATCCGTGCGCGGGTGCTAAAAAGAGCAGCATCGGCATGCTTAGCACGTCGTTTGGTAGAAATCCACGTGCGCGTTCTGCAAAAAGCACCATTTGCATGCACATCTTGTGGTTTTGCAGAAAACTTCATCCGCGTCTACCAAAAGATGCATGTGCATGCTTAAAACGCGTTTTCGCACAAATGCGTGCGCGGGTGCTAAAAAGAGCAGCACCGGCATGCTTAGCACGTCGTTTGGTAGAAATCCACGTGCGCGTTCTGCCAAAAGCACCATTTGCATGCACATCTTGTGGTTTTGCAGAAAACTTCATCCGCGTCTACCAAAAGATGCATGTGCATGCTTAAAGCGCGTTTTCGCACAAATCCGTGCGCGGGTGCTAAAAAGAGCAGCATCGGCAAGCTTAGCACGTCGTTTGGTAGAAATCCACGTGCGCGTTCTGCAAAAAGCACCATTTGCATGCACATCTTGTGGTTTTGCAGAAAACTTCATCCGCGTCTACCAAAAGATGCATGTGCATGCTTAAAACGCGTTTTCGCACAAATGCATGCGCGGGTGCTAAAAAGAGCAGCATCGGCATGCTTAGCACGTCGTTTGGTAGAAATCCACGTGCGCGTTCTGCCAAAAGCACCATTTGCATGCACATCTTGTGGTTTTGCAGAAAACTTCATCCGCGTCTACCAAAAGATGTATGTGCATGCTTAAAACGCGTTTTCGCACAAATCCGTGCGCGGGTGCTAAAAAGAGCAGCATCGGCATGCTTAGCACGTCGTTTGGTAGAAATCCACGTGCGCGTTCTGCAAAAAGCACCATTTGCATGCACATCTTGTGGTTTTGCAGAAAACTTCATCCGCGTCTACCAAAAGATGCATGTGCATGCTTAAAACGCGTTTTCGCACAAATGCGTGCGCGGGTGCTAAAAAGAGCAGCATCGGCATGCTTAGCACGTCGTTTGGTAGAAATCCACGTGCGCGTTCTGCAAAAAGCACCATTTGCATGCACATCTTGTGGTTTTGCAGAAAACTTCATCCGCGTCTACCAAAAGATGCATGTGCATGCTTAAAACGCGTTTTCGCACAAATGCGTGCGCGGGTGCTAAAAAGAGCAGCATCGGCATGCTTAGCACGTCGTTTGGTAGAAATCCACGTGCGCGTTCTGCAAAAAGCACCATTTGCATGCACATCTTGTGGTTTTGCAGAAAACTTCATCCGCGTCTACCAAAAGATGCATGTGCATGCTTAAAACGCGTTTTCGCACAAATGCGTGCGCGGGTGCTAAAAAGAGCAGCATCGGCATGCTTAGCACCTCGTTTGGTAGAAATCCACGTGCGCGTTCTGCAAAAAGCACCATTTGCATGCACATCTTGTGGTTTTGCAGAAAACTTCATCCGCGTCTACCAAAAGATGCATGTGCATGCTTAAAACGCGTTTTCGCACAAATGCGTGCGCGGGTGCTAAAAAGAGCAGCATCGGCATGCTTAGCACGTCGTTTGGTAGAAATCCACGTGCGCGTTCTGCCAAAAGCACCATTTGAATGCACATCTTGTTGTTTTGCAGAAAACTTCATCCGCGTCTACCAAAAGATGCATGTGCATGCTTAAAACGCGTTTTCGCACTAATCCGTGCGCGGGTGCTAAAAAGAGCAGCATCGGCATGCTTAGCACGTCGTTTGGTAGAAATCCACCTGCGCGTTCTGCAAAAAGCACCATTTGCATGCACATCTTGTGGTTTTGCAGAAAACTTCATCCGCGTCTACCAAAAGATGCATGTGCATGCTTAAAACGCGTTTTCGCACAAATCCGTGCGCGGGTGCTAAAAAGAGCAGCATCGGCATGCTTAGCACGTCGTTTGGTAGAAATCCACGTGCGCGTTCTGCCAAAAGCACCATTTGCATGCACATCTTGTGGTTTTGCAGAAAACTTCATCCGCGTCTACCAAAAGATGCATGTGCATGCTTAAAACGCGTTTTCGCACAAATCCGTGCGCGGGTGCTAAAAAGAGCAGCATCGGCAAGCTTAGCACATCGTTTGGTAGATATCCACGTGCGCGTTCTGCAAAAAGCACCATTTGCATGCACATCTTGTGGTTTTGCAGAAAACTTCATCCGCGTCTACCAAAAGATGCATGTGCATGCTTAAAACGCGTTTTCGCACAAATGCGTGCGCGGGTGCTAAAAAGAGCAGCATCGGCATGCTTAGCACGTCGTTTGGTAGAAATCCACGTGCGCGTTCTGCAAAAAGCACCATTTGCATGCACATCTAGTGGTTTTGCAGAAAACTTCATCCGCGTCTACCAAAAGATGCATGTGCATGCTTAAAACGCGTTTTCGCACAAATGCGTGCGCGGGTGCTAAAAAGAGCAGCATCGGCATGCTTAGCACGTCGTTTGGTAGAAATCCACGTGCGCGTTCTGCAAAAAGCACCATTTGCATGCACATCTTGCGGTTTTGCAGAAAACTTCATCCGCGTCTACCAAAAGATGCATGTGCATGCTTAAAACGCGTTTTCGCACAAATCCGTGCGCGGGTGCTAAAAAGAGCAGCATCGGCATGCTTAGCACGTCGTTCGGTAGAAATCCACGTGCGCGTTCTGCAAAAAGCACCATTTGCATGCACACCTTGTGGTTTTGCAGAAAACTTCATCCGCGTCTACCAAAAGATGCATGTGCTTGCTTAAAACGCGTTTTCGCACAAATCCGTGCGCGGGTGCTAAAAAGAGCAGCATCGGCATGCTTAGCACGTCGTTTGGTTGAAATCCACGTGCGCGTTCTGCAAAAAGCACCATTTGCATGCACATCTTGTGGTTTTGCAGAAAACTTCATCCGCGTCTACCAAAAGATGCATGTGCATGCTTAAAACGCGTTTTCGCACAAATCCGTGCGCGGGTGCTAAAAAGAGCCGCATCGGCAAGCTTAGCACATCGTTTGGTAGAAATCCACGTGCGCGTTCTGCAAAAAGCACCATTTGCATGCACATCTTGTGGTTTTGCAGAAAACTTCATCCGCGTCTACCGAAAGATGCATGTGCATGCTTAAAACGCGTTTTCGCACAAATGCGTGCGCGGGTGCTAAAAAGAGCAGCATCGGCATGCTTAGCACGTCGTTTGGTAGAAATCCACGTGCGCGTTCTGCAAAAAGCACCATTTGCATGCACATCTTGTGGTTTTGCAGAAAACTTCATCCGCGTCTACCAAAGATGCATGTGCATGCTTAAAACGCGTTTTCGCACAAATGCGTGCGCGGGTGCTAAAAAGAGCAGCATCGGCATGCTTAGCACGTCGTTTGGTAGAAATCCACGTGCGCGTTCTGCAAAAAGCACCATTTGCATGCACATCTTGTGGTTTTGCAGGAAACTTCATCCGCGTCTACCAAAAGATGCATGTGCATGCTTAAAACGCGTTTTCGCACAAATGCGTGCGCGAGTGCTAAAAAGAGCAGCATCGGCATGCTTAGCATGTCGTTTGGTAGAAATCCACGTGCGCGTTCTGCAAAAAGCACCATTTGCATGCACATCTTGTGGTTTTGCAGAAAACTTCATCCGCGTCTACCAAAAGATGCACGTGCATGCTTAAAATGCGTTTTCGCACAAATGCGTGCGCGGGTGCTAAAAATAGCAGCATCGGCATGCTTAGCACGTCGTTTGGTAGAAATCCACGTGCGCGTTCTGCAAAAAGCACCATTTGCATGCACATCTTGTGGTTTTGCAGAAAACTTCATCCGCGTCTACCAAAAGATGCATGTGCACGCTTAAAACGCGTTTTCGCACAAATGCGTGCGCGGGTGCTAAAAAGAGCAGCATCGGCATGCTTAGCACGTCGTTTGGTAGAAATCCACGTGCGCGTTCTGCCAAAAGCACCATTTGCATGCACATCTTGTGGTTTTGCAGAAAACTTCATCCGCGTCTACCAAAAGATGCATGTGCATGCTTAAAACGCGTTTTCGCACAAATCCGTGCGCGGGTGCTAAAAAGAGCAGTATCGGCATGCTTAGCACGTCGTTTGGTAGAAATCCACGTGCGCGTTCTGCAAAAAGCACCATTTGCATGCACATCTTGTGGTTTTGCAGAAAACTTCATCCGCGTCTACCAAAAGATGCATGTGCATGCTTAAAACGCGTTTTCGCACAAATCCGTGCGCGGGTGCTAAAAAGAGCAGCATCGGCATGCTTAGCACGTCGTTTGGTAGAAATCCACGTGCGCGTTCTGCCAAAAGCACCATTTGCATGCACATCTTGTGGTTTTGCAGAAAACTTCATCCGCGTCTACCAAAAGATGCATGTGCATGCTTAAAACGCGTTTTCGCACAAATCCGTGCGCGGGTGCTAAAAAGAGCAGCATCGGCAAGCATAGCACATCGATTGGTAGAAATCCACGTGCGCGTTCTGCAAAAAGCACCATTTGCATGCACATCTTGTGGTTTTGCAGAAAACTTCATCCGCGTCTACCAAATAATGCATGTGCATGCTTAAAACGCGTTTTCGCACAAATCCGTGCGCGGGTGCTAAAAAGAGCAGCATCGGCATGCTTAGCACGTCGTTTGGTAGAAATCCACGTGCGCGTTCTGCAAAAAGCACCATTTGCATGCACATCTTGTGGTTTTGCAGAAAACTTCATCCGCGTCTACCAAAAGATGCATGTGCATGCTTAAAACGCGTTTTCGCACAAATGCGTGCGCGGGTGCTAAAAATAGCAGCATCGGCATGCTTAGCACGTCGTTTGGTAGAAATCCACGTGCGCGTTCTGCAAAAAGCACCATTTGCATGCACATCTTGTGGTTTTGCAGAAAACTTCATCCGCGTCTACCAAAAGATGCATGTGCATGCTTAAAACGCGTTTTCGCACAAATGCGTGCGCGGGTGCTAAAAAGAGCAGCATTGGCATGCTTAGCACGTCGTTTGGTAGAAATCCACGTGCGCGTTCTGCCAAAAGCACCATTTGCATGCACATCTTGTGGTTTTGCAGAAAACTTCATCCGCGTCTACCAAAAGATGCATGTGCATGCTTAAAACGCGTTTTCGCACAAATGCGTGCGCGGGTGCTAAAAAGAGCAGCATCGGCATGCTTAGCACGTCGTTTGGTAGAAATCCACGTGCGCGTTCTGCAAAAAGCACCATTTGCATGCACATCTTGTGGTTTTGCAGAAAACTTCATCCGCGTCTACCAAAAGATGCATGTGCATGCTTAAAACGCGTTTTCGCACAAATGCGTGCGCGGGTGCTAAAAAGAGCAGCATCGGCATGCTTAGCACGTCGTTTGGTAGAAATCCACGTGCGCGTTCTGCAAAAAGCACCATTTGCATGCACATCTTGTGGTTTTGCAGGAAACTTCATCCGCGTCTACCAAAAGATGCATGTGCATGCTTAAAACGCGTTTTCGCACAAATGCGTGCGCGGGTGCTAAAAAGAGCAGCATCGGCATGCTTAGCACGTCGTTTGGTAGAAATCCACGTGCGCGTTCTGCAAAAAGCACCATTTGCATGCACATCTTGTGGTTTTGCAGAAAACTTCATCCGCGTCTACCAAAAGATGCATGTGCATGCTTAAAACGCGTTTTCGCACAAATGCGTGCGCGGGTGCTAAAAAGAGCAGCATCGGCATGCTTAGCACGTCGTTTGGTAGAAATCCACGTGCGCGTTCTGCCAAAAGCACCATTTGCATGCACATCTTGTGGTTTTGCAGAAAACTTCATCCGCGTCTACCAAAAGATGCATGTGCATGCTTAAAACGCGTTTTCGCACAAATCCGTGCGCGGGTGCTAAAAAGAGCAGCATCGGCATGCTTAGCACGTCGTTTGGTAGAAATCCACGTGCGCGTTCTGCAAAAAGCACCATTTGCATGCACATCTTGTGGTTTTGCAGAAAACTTCATCCGCGTCTACCAAAAGATGCATGTGCATGCTTAAAACGCGTTTTCGCACAAATCCGTGCGCGGGTGCTAAAAAGAGCAGCATCGGCATGCTTAGCACGTCGTTTGGTAGAAATCCACGTGCGCGTTCTGCCAAAAGCACCATTTGCATGCACATCTTGTGGTTTTGCAGAAAACTTCATCCGCGTCTACCAAAAGATGCATGTGCATGCTTAAAACGCGTTTTCGCACAAATCCGTGCGCGGGTGCTAAAAAGAGCAGCATCGGCATGCTTAGCACGTCGTTTGGTAGAAATCCACGTGCGCGTTCTGCAAAAAGCACCATTTGCATGCACATCTTGTGGTTTTGCAGAAAACTTCATCCGCGTCTACCAAAAGATGCATGTGCATGCTTAAAACGCGTTTTCGCACAAATGCGTGCGCGGGTGCTAAAAAGAGCAGCACCGGCATGCTTAGCACGTCGTTTGGTAGAAATCCACGTGCGCGTTCTGCCAAAAGCACCATTTGCATGCACATCTTGTGGTTTTGCAGAAAACTTCATCCGCGTCTACCAAAAGATGCATGTACATGCTTAAAACGCGTTTTCGCACAAATCCGTGCGCGGGTGCTAAAAAGAGCAGCATCGGCAAGCTTAGCACGTCGTTTGGTAGAAATCCACGTGCGCGTTCTGCAAAAAGCACCATTTGCATGCACATCTTGTGGTTTTGCAGAAAACTTCATCCGCGTCTACCAAAAGATGCATGTGCATGCTTAAAACGCGTTTTCGCACAAATCCGTGCGCGGGTGCTAAAAAGAGCAGCATCGGCAAGCTTAGCACATCGTTTGGTAGATATCCACGTGCGCGTTCTGCAAAAAGCACCATTTGCATGCACATCTTGTGGTTTTGCAGAAAACTTCATCCGCGTCTACCAAAAGATGCATGTGCATGCTTAAAACGCGTTTTCGCACAAATGCGTGCGCGGGTGCTAAAAAGAGCAGCATCGGCATGCTTAGCACGTCGTTTGGTAGAAATCCACGTGCGCGTTCTGCAAAAAGCACCATTTGCATGCACATCTAGTGGTTTTGCAGAAAACTTCATCCGCGTCTACCAAAAGATGCATGTGCATGCTTAAAACGCGTTTTCGCACAAATGCGTGCGCGGGTGCTAAAAAGAGCAGCATCGGCATGCTTAGCACGTCGTTTGGTAGAAATCCACGTGCGCGTTCTGCAAAAAGCACCATTTGCATGCACATCTTGCGGTTTTGCAGAAAACTTCATCCGCGTCTACCAAAAGATGCATGTGCATGCTTAAAACGCGTTTTCGCACAAATCCGTGCGCGGGTGCTAAAAAGAGCAGCATCGGCATGCTTAGCACGTCGTTCGGTAGAAATCCACGTGCGCGTTCTGCAAAAAGCACCATTTGCATGCACACCTTGTGGTTTTGCAGAAAACTTCATCCGCGTCTACCAAAAGATGCATGTGCTTGCTTAAAACGCGTTTTCGCACAAATCCGTGCGCGGGTGCTAAAAAGAGCAGCATCGGCATGCTTAGCACGTCGTTTGGTTGAAATCCACGTGCGCGTTCTGCAAAAAGCACCATTTGCATGCACATCTTGTGGTTTTGCAGAAAACTTCATCCGCGTCTACCAAAAGATGCATGTGCATGCTTAAAACGCGTTTTCGCACAAATCCGTGCGCGGGTGCTAAAAAGAGCCGCATCGGCAAGCTTAGCACATCGTTTGGTAGAAATCCACGTGCGCGTTCTGCAAAAAGCACCATTTGCATGCACATCTTGTGGTTTTACAGAAAACTTCATCCGCGTCTACCAAAAGATGCATGTGCATGCTTAAAACGCGTTTTCGCACAAATGCGTGCGCGGGTGCTAAAAAGAGCAGCATCGGCATGCTTAGCACGTCGTTTGGTAGAAATCCACGTGCGCGTTCTGCAAAAAGCACCATTTGCATGCACATCTTGTGGTTTTGCAGAAAACTTCATCCGCGTCTACCAAAAGATGCATGTGCATGCTTAAAACGCGTTTTCGCACAAATGCGTGCGCGGGTGCTAAAAAGAGCAGCATCGGCATGCTTAGCACGTCGTTTGGTAGAAATCCACGTGCGCGTTCTGCAAAAAGCACCATTTGCATGCACATCTTGTGGTTTTGCAGGAAACTTCATCCGCGTCTACCAAAAGATGCATGTGCATGCTTAAAACGCGTTTTCGCACAAATGCGTGCGCGGGTGCTAAAAAGAGCAGCATCGGCATGCTTAGCACGTCGTTTGGTAGAAATCCACGTGCGCGTTCTGCAAAAAGCACCATTTGCATGCACATCTTGTGGTTTTGCAGAAAACTTCATCCGCGTCTACCAAAAGATGCATGTGCATGCTTAAAACGCGTTTTCGCACAAATGCGTGCGCGGGTGCTAAAAAGAGCAGCATCGGCATGCTTAGCACGTCGTTTGGTAGAAATCCACGTGCGCGTTCTGCAAAAAGCACCATTTGCATGCACATCTTGTGGTTTTGCAGGAAACTTCATCCGCGTCTACCAAAAGATGCATGTGCATGCTTAAAACGCGTTTTCGCACAAATGCGTGCGCGAGTGCTAAAAAGAGCAGCATCGGCATGCTTAGCATGTCGTTTGGTAGAAATCCACGTGCGCGTTCTGCAAAAAGCACCATTTGCATGCACATCTTGTGGTTTTGCAGAAAACTTCATCCGCGTCTACCAAAAGATGCACGTGCATGCTTAAAACGCGTTTTCGCACAAATGCGTGCGCGGGTGCTAAAAATAGCAGCATCGGCATGCTTAGCACGTCGTTTGGTAGAAATCCACGTGCGCGTTCTGCAAAAAGCACCATTTGCATGCACATCTTGTGGTTTTGCAGAAAACTTCATCCGCGTCTACCAAAAGATGCATGTGCACGCTTAAAACGCGTTTTCGCACAAATGCGTGCGCGGGTGCTAAAAAGAGCAGCATCGGCATGCTTAGCACGTCGTTTGGTTGAAATCCACGTGCGCGTTCTGCAAAAAGCACCATTTGCATGCACATCTTGTGGTTTTGCAGAAAACTTCATCCGCGTCTACCAAAAGATGCATGTGCATGCTTAAAACGCGTTTTCGCACAAATCCGTGCGCGGGTGCTAAAAAGAGCCGCATCGGCAAGCTTAGCACATCGTTTGGTAGAAATCCACGTGCGCGTTCTGCAAAAAGCACCATTTGCATGCACATCTTGTGGTTTTGCAGAAAACTTCATCCGCGTCTACCAAAAGATGCATGTGCATGCTTAAAACGCGTTTTCGCACAAATGCGTGCGCGGGTGCTAAAAAGAGCAGCATCGGCATGCTTAGCACGTCGTTTGGTAGAAATCCACGTGCGCGTTCTGCAAAAAGCACCATTTGCATGCACATCTTGTGGTTTTGCAGAAAACTTCATCCGCGTCTACCAAAAGATGCATGTGCATGCTTAAAACGCGTTTTCGCACAAATGCGTGCGCGGGTGCTAAAAAGAGCAGCATCGGCATGCTTAGCACGTCGTTTGGTAGAAATCCACGTGCGCGTTCTGCAAAAAGCACCATTTGCATGCACATCTTGTGGTTTTGCAGGAAACTTCATCCGCGTCTACCAAAAGATGCATGTGCATGCTTAAAACGCGTTTTCGCACAAATGCGTGCGCGAGTGCTAAAAAGAGCAGCATCGGCATGCTTAGCATGTCGTTTGGTAGAAATCCACGTGCGCGTTCTGCAAAAAGCACCATTTGCATGCACATCTTGTGGTTTTGCAGAAAACTTCATCCGCGTCTACCAAAAGATGCACGTGCATGCTTAAAACGCGTTTTCGCACAAATGCGTGCGCGGGTGCTAAAAATAGCAGCATCGGCATGCTTAGCACGTCGTTTGGTAGAAATCCACGTGCGCGTTCTGCAAAAAGCACCATTTGCATGCACATCTTGTGGTTTTGCAGAAAACTTCATCCGCGTCTACCAAAAGATGCATGTGCACGCTTAAAACGCGTTTTCGCACAAATGCGTGCGCGGGTGCTAAAAAGAGCAGCATCGGCATGCTTAGCACGTCGTTTGGTAGAAATCCACGTGCGCGTTCTGCCAAAAGCACCATTTGCATGCACATCTTGTGGTTTTGCAGAAAACTTCATCCGCGTCTACCAAAAGATGCATGTGCATGCTTAAAACGCGTTTTCGCACAAATCCGTGCGCGGGTGCTAAAAAGAGCAGTATCGGCATGCTTAGCACGTCGTTTGGTAGAAATCCACGTGCGCGTTCTGCAAAAAGCACCATTTGCATGCACATCTTGTGGTTTTGCAGAAAACTTCATCCGCGTCTACCAAAAGATGCATGTGCATGCTTAAAACGCGTTTTCGCACAAATCCGTGCGCGGGTGCTAAAAAGAGCAGCATCGGCATGCTTAGCACGTCGTTTGGTAGAAATCCACGTGCGCGTTCTGCCAAAAGCACCATTTGCATGCACATCTTGTGGTTTTGCAGAAAACTTCATCCGCGTCTACCAAAAGATGCATGTGCATGCTTAAAACGCGTTTTCGCACAAATCCGTGCGCGGGTGCTAAAAAGAGCAGCATCGGCAAGCATAGCACATCGATTGGTAGAAATCCACGTGCGCGTTCTGCAAAAAGCACCATTTGCATGCACATCTTGTGGTTTTGCAGAAAACTTCATCCGCGTCTACCAAATAATGCATGTGCATGCTTAAAACGCGTTTTCGCACAAATCCGTGCGCGGGTGCTAAAAAGAGCAGCATCGGCATGCTTAGCACGTCGTTTGGTAGAAATCCACGTGCGCGTTCTGCAAAAAGCACCATTTGCATGCACATCTTGTGGTTTTGCAGAAAACTTCATCCGCGTCTACCAAAAGATGCATGTGCATGCTTAAAACGCATTTTCGCACAAATGCGTGCGCGGGTGCTAAAAATAGCAGCATCGGCATGCTTAGCACGTCGTTTGGTAGAAATCCACGTGCGCGTTCTGCAAAAAGCACCATTTGCATGCACATCTTGTGGTTTTGCAGAAAACTTCATCCGCGTCTACCAAAAGATGCATGTGCATGCTTAAAACGCGTTTTCGCACAAATGCGTGCGCGGGTGCTAAAAAGAGCAGCATTGGCATGCTTAGCACGTCGTTTGGTAGAAATCCACGTGCGCGTTCTGCCAAAAGCACCATTTGCATGCACATCTTGTGGTTTTGCAGAAAACTTCATCCGCGTCTACCAAAAGATGCATGTGCATGCTTAAAACGCGTTTTCGCACAAATGCGTGCGCGGGTGCTAAAAAGAGCAGCATCGGCATGCTTAGCACGTCGTTTGGTAGAAATCCACGTGCGCGTTCTGCAAAAAGCACCATTTGCATGCACATCTTGTGGTTTTGCAGAAAACTTCATCCGCGTCTACCAAAAGATGCATGTGCATGCTTAAAACGCGTTTTCGCACAAATGCGTGCGCGGGTGCTAAAAAGAGCAGCATCGGCATGCTTAGCACGTCGTTTGGTAGAAATCCACGTGCGCGTTCTGCAAAAAGCACCATTTGCATGCACATCTTGTGGTTTTGCAGGAAACTTCATCCGCGTCTACCAAAAGATGCATGTGCATGCTTAAAACGCGTTTTCGCACAAATGCGTGCGCGGGTGCTAAAAAGAGCAGCATCGGCATGCTTAGCACGTCGTTTGGTAGAAATCCACGTGCGCGTTCTGCAAAAAGCACCATTTGCATGCACATCTTGTGGTTTTGCAGAAAACTTCATCCGCGTCTACCAAAAGATGCATGTGCATGCTTAAAACGCGTTTTCGCACAAATGCGTGCGCGGGTGCTAAAAAGAGCAGCATCGGCATGCTTAGCACGTCGTTTGGTAGAAATCCACGTGCGCGTTCTGCCAAAAGCACCATTTGCATGCACATCTTGTGGTTTTGCAGAAAACTTCATCCGCGTCTACCAAAAGATGCATGTGCATGCTTAAAACGCGTTTTCGCACAAATCCGTGCGCGGGTGCTAAAAAGAGCAGCATCGGCATGCTTAGCACGTCGTTTGGTAGAAATCCACGTGCGCGTTCTGCAAAAAGCACCATTTGCATGCACATCTTGTGGTTTTGCAGAAAACTTCATCCGCGTCTACCAAAAGATGCATGTGCATGCTTAAAACGCGTTTTCGCACAAATCCGTGCGCGGGTGCTAAAAAGAGCAGCATCGGCATGCTTAGCACGTCGTTTGGTAGAAATCCACGTGCGCGTTCTGCCAAAAGCACCATTTGCATGCACATCTTGTGGTTTTGCAGAAAACTTCATCCGCGTCTACCAAAAGATGCATGTGCATGCTTAAAACGCGTTTTCGCACAAATCCGTGCGCGGGTGCTAAAAAGAGCAGCATCGGCATGCTTAGCACGTCGTTTGGTAGAAATCCACGTGCGCGTTCTGCAAAAAGCACCATTTGCATGCACATCTTGTGGTTTTGCAGAAAACTTCATCCGCGTCTACCAAAAGATGCATGTGCATGCTTAAAACGCGTTTTCGCACAAATGCGTGCGCGGGTGCTAAAAAGAGCAGCACCGGCATGCTTAGCACGTCGTTTGGTAGAAATCCACGTGCGCGTTCTGCCAAAAGCACCATTTGCATGCACATCTTGTGGTTTTGCAGAAAACTTCATCCGCGTCTACCAAAAGATGCATGTACATGCTTAAAACGCGTTTTCGCACAAATCCGTGCGCGGGTGCTAAAAAGAGCAGCATCGGCAAGCTTAGCACGTCGTTTGGTAGAAATCCACGTGCGCGTTCTGCAAAAAGCACCATTTGCATGCACATCTTGTGGTTTTGCAGAAAACTTCATCCGCGTCTACCAAAAGATGCATGTGCATGCTTAAAACGCGTTTTCGCACAAATGCGTGCGCGGGTGCTAAAAAGAGCAGCATCGGCATGCTTAGCACGTCGTTTGGTAGAAATCCACGTGCGCGTTCTGCCAAAAGCACCATTTGCATGCACATATTGTGGTTTTGCAGAAAACTTCATCCGCGTCTACCAAAAGATGCATGTGCATGCTTAAAACGCGTTTTCGCACAAATCCGTGCGCGGGTGCTAAAAAGAGCAGCATCGGCATGCTTAGCACGTCGTTTGGTAGAAATCCACGTGCGCGTTCTGCAAAAAGCACCATTTGCATGCACATCTTGTGGTTTTGCAGAAAACTTCATCCGCGTCTACCAAAAGATGCATGTGCATGCTTAAAACGCGTTTTCGCACAAATGCGTGCGCGGGTGCTAAAAAGAGCAGCATCGGCATGCTTAGCACGTCGTTTGGTAGAAATCCACGAGCGCGTTCTGAAAAAGCACCATTTGCATGCACATCTTGTGGTTTTGCAGAAAACTTCATCCGCGTCTACCAAAAGATGCATGTGCATGATTAAAACGCGTTTTCGCACAAATGCGTGCGCGGGTGCTAAAAAGAGCAGCATCGGCATGCTTAGCACGTCGTTTGGTAGAAATCCACGTGCGCGTTCTGCAAAAAGCACCATTTGCATGCACATCTTGTGGTTTTGCAGAAAACTTCATCCGCGTCTACCAAAAGATGCATGTGCATGCTTAAAACGCGTTTTCGCACAAATGCGTGCGCGGGTGCTAAAAAGAGCAGCACCGGCATGCTTAGCACGTCGTTTGGTAGAAATCCACGTGCGCGTTCTGCCAAAAGCACCATTTGCATGCACATCTTGTGGTTTTGCAGAAAACTTCATCCGCGTCTACCAAAAGATGCATGTGCATGCTTAAAACGCGTTTTCGCACAAATGCGTGCGCGGGTGCTAAAAAGAGCAGCATCGGCATGCTTAGCACGTCGTTTGGTAGAAATCCACGTGCGCGTTCTGCAAAAAGCACCATTTGCATGCACATCTTGTGGTTTTGCAGAAAACTTCATCCGCGTCTACCAAAAGATGCATGTGCATGCTTAAAACGCGTTTTCGCACAAATGCGTGCGCGGGTGCTAAAAAGAGCAGCATCGGCATGCTTAGCACGTCGTTTGGTAGAAATCCACGTGCGCGTTCTGCAAAAAGCACCATTTGCATGCACATCTTGTGGTTTTGCAGAAAACTTCATCCGCGTCTACCAAAAGATGCATGTGCATGCTTAAAACGCGTTTTCGCACAAATGCGTGCGCGGGTGCTAAAAAGAGCAGCATCGGCATGCTTAGCACGTCGTTTGGTAGAAATCCACGTGCGCGTTCTGCAAAAAGCACCATTTGCATGCACATCTTGTGGTTTTGCAGGAAACTTCATCCGCGTCTACCAAAAGATGCATGTGCATGCTTAAAACGCGTTTTCGCACAAATGCGTGCGCGGGTGCTAAAAAGAGCAGCATCGGCATGCTTAGCACGTCGTTTGGTAGAAATCCACGTGCGCGTTGTGCAAAAAGCACCATTTGCATGCACATCTTGTGGTTTTGCAGAAAACTTCATCCGCGTCTACCAAAAGATGCATGTGCATGCTTAAAACGCGTTTTCGCACAAATGCGTGCGCGGGTGCTAAAAAGAGCAGCATCGGCATGCTTAGCACGTCGTTTGGTAGAAATCAACGTGCGCGTTCTGCCAAAAGCACCATTTGCATGCACATCTTGTGGTTTTGCAGAAAACTTCATCCGCGTCTACCAAAAGATGCATGTGCATGCTTAAAACGCGTTTTCGCACAAATCCGTGCGCGGGTGCTAAAAAGAGCAGCATCGGCATGCTTAGCACGTCGTTTGGTAGAAATCCACGTGCGCGTTCTGCAAAAAGCACCATTTGCATGCACATCTTGTGGTTTTGCAGAAAACTTCATCCGCGTCTACCAAAAGATGCATGTGCATGCTTAAAACGCGTTTTCGCACAAATCCGTGCGCGGGTGCTAAAAAGAGCAGCATCGGCATGCTTAGCACGTCGTTTGGTAGAAATCCACGTGCGCGTTCTGCCAAAAGCACCATTTGCATGCACATCTTGTGGTTTTGCAGAAAACTTCATCCGCGTCTACCAAAAGATGCATGTGCATGCTTAAAACGCGTTTTCGCACAAATCCGTGCGCGGGTGCTAAAAAGAGCAGCATCGGCATGCTTAGCACGTCGTTTGGTAGAAATCCACGTGCGCGTTCTGCAAAAAGCACCATTTGCATGCACATCTTGTGGTTTTGCAGAAAACTTCATCCGCGTCTACCAAAAGATGCATGTGCATGCTTAAAACGCGTTTTCGCACAAATGCGTGCGCGGGTGCTAAAAAGAGCAGCACCGGCATGCTTAGCACGTCGTTTGGTAGAAATCCACGTGCGCGTTCTGCCAAAAGCACCATTTGCATGCACATCTTGTGGTTTTGCAGAAAACTTCATCCGCGTCTACCAAAAGATGCATGTACATGCTTAAAACGCGTTTTCGCACAAATCCGTGCGCGGGTGCTAAAAAGAGCAGCATCGGCAAGCTTAGCACGTCGTTTGGTAGAAATCCACGTGCGCGTTCTGCAAAAAGCACCATTTGCATGCACATCTTGTGGTTTTGCAGAAAACTTCATCCGCGTCTACCAAAAGATGCATGTGCATGCTTAAAACGCGTTTTCGCACAAATGCGTGCGCGGGTGCTAAAAAGAGCAGCATCGGCATGCTTAGCACGTCGTTTGGTAGAAATCCACGTGCGCGTTCTGCCAAAAGCACCATTTGCATGCACATATTGTGGTTTTGCAGAAAACTTCATCCGCGTCTACCAAAAGATGCATGTGCATGCTTAAAACGCGTTTTCGCACAAATCCGTGCGCGTGTGCTAAAAAGAGCAGCATCGGCATGCTTAGCACGTCGTTTGGTAGAAATCCACGTGCGCGTTCTGCAAAAAGCACCATTTGCATGCACATCTTGTGGTTTTGCAGAAAACTTCATCCGCGTCTACCAAAAGATGCATGTGCATGCTTAAAACGCGTTTTCGCACAAATGCGTGCGCGGGTGCTAAAAAGAGCAGCATCGGCATGCTTAGCACGTCGTTTGGTAGAAATCCACGAGCGCGTTCTGAAAAAGCACCATTTGCATGCACATCTTGTGGTTTTGCAGAAAACTTCATCCGCGTCTACCAAAAGATGCATGTGCATGCTTAAAACGCGTTTTCGCACAAATGCGTGCGCGGGTGCTAAAAAGAGCAGCATCGGCATGCTTAGCAAGTCGTTTGGTAGAAATCCACGTGCGCGTTCTGCCAAAAGCACCATTTGCATGCACATCTTGTGGTTTTGCAGAAAACTTCATCCGCGTCTACCAAAAGATGCATGTGCATGCTTAAAACGCGTTTTCGCACAAATCCGTGCGCGGGTGCTAAAAAGAGCAGCATCGGCATGCTTAGCACGTCGTTTGGTAGAAATCCACGTGCGCGTTCTGCCAAAAGCACCATTTGCATGCACATCTTGTGGTTTTGCAGAAAACTTCATCCGCGTCTACCAAAAGATGCATGTGCATGCTTAAAACGCGTTTTCGCACAAATCCGTGCGCGGGTGCTAAAAAGAGCAGCATCGGCATGCTTAGCACGTCGTTTGGTAGAAATCCACGTGCGCGTTCTGCAAAAAGCACCATTTGCATGCACATCTTGTGGTTTTGCAGAAAACTTCATCCGCGTCTACCAAAAGATGCATGTGCATGCCTAAAACGCGTTTTCGCACAAATGCGTGCGCGGGTGCTAAAAAGAGCAGCATCGGCATGCTTAGCACGTCGTTTGGTAGAAATCCACGTGCGCGTTCTGCAAAAAGCACCATTTGCATGCACATCTTGTGGTTTTGCAGAAAACTTCATCCGCGTCTACCAAAAGATGCATGTGCATGCTTAAAACGCGTTTTCGCACAAATGCGTGCGCGGGTGCTAAAAAGAGCAGCATCGGCATGCTTAGCACGTCGTTTGGTAGAAATCCACGTGCGCGTTCTGCCAAAAGCACCATTTGCATGCACATCTTGTGGTTTTGCAGAAAACTTCATCCGCGTCTACCAAAAGATGCATGTGCATGCTTAAAACGCGTTTTCGCACAAATCCGTGCGCGGGTGCTAAAAAGAGCAGCATCGGCATGCTTAGCACGTCGTTTGGTAGAAATCCACGTGCGCGTTCTGCAAAAAGCACCATTTGCATGCACATCTTGTGGTTTTGCAGAAAACTTCATCCGCGTCTACCAAAAGATGCATGTGCATGCTTAAAACGCGTTTTCGCACAAATGCGTGCGCGGGTGCTAAAAAGAGCAGCATCGGCATGCTTAGCACGTCGTTTGGTAGAAATCCACGAGCGCGTTCTGCAAAAAGCACCATTTGCATGCACATCTTGTGGTTTTGCAGAAAACTTCATCCGCGTCTACCAAAAGATGCATGTGCATGCTTAAAACGCGTTTTCGCACAAATCCGTGCGCGGGTGCTAAAAAGAGCAGCATCGGCATGCTTAGCACGTCGTTTGGTAGAAATCCACGTGCGCGTTCTGCCAAAAGCACCATTTGCATGCACATCTTGTGGTTTTGCAGAAAACTTCATCCGCGCCTACCAAAAGATGCATGTGCATGCTTAAAACGCGTTTTCGCACAAATGCGTGCGCGGGTGCTAAAAAGAGCAGCATCGGCATGCTTAGCACGTCGTTTGGTAGAAATCCACGAGCGCGTTCTGCAAAAAGCACCATTTGCATGCACATCTAGTGGTTTTGCAGAAAACTTCATCCGCGTCTACCAAAAGATGCATGTGCATGCTTGAAACGCGTTTTCACACAAATGCGTGCGCGGGTGCTAAAAAGAGCAGCATCGGCATGCTTAGCACGTCGTTTGGTAGAAATCCACGTGCGCGTTCTGCCAAAAGCACCATTTGCATGCACATCTTGTGGTTTTGCAGAAAACTTCATCCGCGTCTACCAAAAGATGCATGTGCATGCTTAAAACGCGTTTTCGCACAAATCCGTGCGCGGGTGCTAAAAAGAGCAGCATCGGCATGCTTAGCACGTCGTTTGGTAGAAATCCACGTGCGCGTTCTGCAAAAAGCGCCATTTGCATGCACATCTTGTGGTTTTGCAGAAAACTTCATCCGCGTCTACCAAAAGATGCATGTGCATGCTTAAAACGCGTTTTCGCACAAATGCGTGCGCGGGTGCTAAAAAGAGCAGCATCGGCATGCTTAGCACGTCGTTTGGTAGAAATCCATGTGCGCGTTCTGCCAAAAGCACCATTTGCATGCACATCTTGTTGTTTTGCAGAAAACTTCATCCGCGTCTACCAAAAGGTGCATGTGCATGCTTAAAACGCGTTTTCGCACTAATCCGTGCGCGGGTGCTAAAAAGAGCAGCATCGGCATGCTTAGCACGTCGTTTGGTAGAAATCCACGTGCGCGTTCTGGAAAAAGCACCATTTGCATGCACATCTTGTGGTTTTGCAGAAAACTTCATCCGCGTCTACCAAAAGATGCATGTGCATGCTTAAAACGCGTTTTCGCACAAATCCGTGCGCGGGTGCTAAAAAGAGCAGCATCGGCATGCTTAGCACGTCGTTTGGTAGAAATCCACGTGCGCGTTCTGCCAAAAGCACCATTTGCATGCACATCTTGTGGTTTTGCAGAAAACTTCATCCGCGTCTACCAAAAGATGCATGTGCATGCTTAAAACGCGTTTTCGCACAAATCCGTGCGCGGGTGCTAAAAAGAGCAGCATCGGCAAGCTTAGCACATCGTTTGGTAGATATCCACGTGCGCGTTCTGCAAAAAGCACCATTTGCATGCACATCTTGTGGTTTTGCAGAAAACTTCATCCGCGTCTACCAAAAGATGCATGTGCATGCTTAAAACGCGTTTTCGCACAAATGCGTGCGCGGGTGCTAAAAAGAGCAGCATCGGCATGCTTAGCACGTCGTTTGGTAGAAATCCACGTGCGCGTTCTGCAAAAAGCACCATTTGCATGCACATCTTGTGGTTTTGCAGAAAACTTCATCCGCGTCTACCAAAAGATGCATGTGCATGCTTAAAACGCGTTTTCGCACAAATGCGTGCGCGGGTGCTAAAAAGAGCAGCATCGGCCTGCTTAGCACGTCGTTTGGTAGAAATCCACGTGCGCGTTCTGCAAAAAGCACCATTTGCATGCACATCTTGTGGTTTTGCAGAAAACTTCATCCGCGTCTACCAAAAGATGCATGTGCATGCTTAAAACGCGTTTTCGCACAAATCCGTGCGCGGGTGCTAAAAAGAGCAGCATCGGCATGCTTAGCACGTCGTTTGGTAGAAATCCACGTGCGCGTTCTGCAAAAAGCACCATTTGCATGCACATCTTGTGGTTTTGCAGAAAACTTCATCCGCGTCTACCAAAAGATGCATGTGCATGCTTAAAACGCGTTTTCGCACAAATCCGTGCGCGGGTGCTAAAAAGAGCAGCATCGGCATGCTTAGCACGTCGTTTGGTAGAAATCCACGTGCGCGTTCTGCAAAAAGCACCATTTGCATGCACATCTTGTGGTTTTGCAGAAAACTTCATCCGCGTCTACCAAAAGATGCATGTGCATGCCTAAAACGCGTTTTCGCACAAATGCGTGCGCGGGTGCTAAAAAGAGCAGCATCGGCATGCTTAGCACGTCGTTTGGTAGAAATCCACGTGCGCGTTCTGCAAAAAGCACCATTTGCATGCACATCTTGTGGTTTTGCAGAAAACTTCATCCGCGTCTACCAAAAGATGCATGTGCATGCTTAAAACGCGTTTTCGCACAAATGCGTGCGCGGGTGCTAAAAAGAGCAGCATCGGCATGCTTAGCACGTCGTTTGGTAGAAATCCACGTGCGCGTTCTGCCAAAAGCACCATTTGCATGCACATCTTGTGGTTTTGCAGAAAACTTCATCCGCGTCTACCAAAAGATGCATGTGCATGCTTAAAACGCGTTTTCGCACAAATCCGTGCGCGGGTGCTAAAAAGAGCAGCATCGGCATGCTTAGCACGTCGTTTGGTAGAAATCCACGTGCGCGTTCTGCAAAAAGCACCATTTGCATGCACATCTTGTGGTTTTGCAGAAAACTTCATCCGCGTCTACCAAAAGATGCATGTGCATGCTTAAAACGCGTTTTCGCACAAATGCGTGCGCGGGTGCTAAAAAGAGCAGCATCGGCATGCTTAGCACGTCGTTTGGTAGAAATCCACGAGCGCGTTCTGCAAAAAGCACCATTTGCATGCACATCTTGTGGTTTTGCAGAAAACTTCATCCGCGTCTACCAAAAGATGCATGTGCATGCTTAAAACGCGTTTTCGCACAAATCCGTGCGCGGGTGCTAAAAAGAGCAGCATCGGCATGCTTAGCACGTCGTTTGGTAGAAATCCACGTGCGCGTTCTGCCAAAAGCACCATTTGCATGCACATCTTGTGGTTTTGCAGAAAACTTCATCCGCGTCTACCAAAAGATGCATGTGCATGCTTAAAACGCGTTTTCGCACAAATCCGTCCGCGGGTGCTAAAAAGAGCAGCATCGGCATGCTTAGCACGTCGTTTGGTAGAAATCCACGTGCGCGTTCTGCAAAAAGCACCATTTGCATGCACATCTTGTGGTTTTGCAGAAAACTTCATCCGCGTCTACCAAAAGATGCATGTGCATGCTTAAAACGCGTTTTCGCACAAATGCGTGCGCGGGTGCTAAAAAGAGCAGCATCGGCATGCTTAGCACGTCGTTTGGTAGAAATCCACGAGCGCGTTCTGCAAAAAGCACCATTTGCATGCACATCTTGTGGTTTTGCAGAAAACTTCATCCGCGTCTACCAAAAGATGCATGTGCATGCTTAAAACGCGTTTTCGCACAAATCCGTGCGCGGGTGCTAAAAAGAGCAGCATCGGCATGCTTAGCACGTCGTTTGGTAGAAATCCACGTGCGCGTTCTGCCAAAAGCACCATTTGCATGCACATCTTGTGGTTTTGCAGAAAACTTCATCCGCGCCTACCAAAAGATGCATGTGCATGCTTAAAACGCGTTTTCGCACAAATGCCTGCGCGGGTGCTAAAAAGAGCAGCATCGGCATGCTTAGCACGTCGTTTGGTAGAAATCCACGAGCGCGTTCTGCAAAAAGCACCATTTGCATGCACATCTAGTGGTTTTGCAGAAAACTTCATCCGCGTCTACCAAAAGATGCATGTGCATGCTTGAAACGCGTTTTCACACAAATGCGTGCGCGGGTGCTAAAAAGAGCAGCATCGGCATGCTTAGCACGTCGTTTGGTAGAAATCCACGTGCGCGTTCTGCCAAAAGCACCATTTGCATGCACATCTTGTGGTTTTGCAGAAAACTTCATCCGCGTCTACCAAAAGATGCATGTGCATGCTTAAAACGCGTTTTCGCACAAATCCGTGCGCGGGTGCTAAAAAGAGCAGCATCGGCATGCTTAGCACGTCGTTTGGTAGAAATCCACGTGCGCGTTCTGCAAAAAGCGCCATTTGCATGCACATCTTGTGGTTTTGCAGAAAACTTCATCCGCGTCTACCAAAAGATGCATGTGCATGCTTAAAACGCGTTTTCGCACAAATGCGTGCGCGGGTGCTAAAAAGAGCAGCATCGGCATGCTTAGCACGTCGTTTGGTAGAAATCCATGTGCGCGTTCTGCCAAAAGCACCATTTGCATGCACATCTTGTTGTTTTGCAGAAAACTTCATCCGCGTCTACCAAAAGGTGCATGTGCATGCTTAAAACGCGTTTTCGCACTAATCCGTGCGCGGGTGCTAAAAAGAGCAGCATCGGCATGCTTAGCACGTCGTTTGGTAGAAATCCACGTGCGCGTTCTGGAAAAAGCACCATTTGCATGCACATCTTGTGGTTTTGCAGAAAACTTCATCCGCGTCTACCAAAAGATGCATGTGCATGCTTAAAACGCGTTTTCGCACAAATCCGTGCGCGGGTGCTAAAAAGAGCAGCATCGGCATGCTTAGCACGTCGTTTGGTAGAAATCCACGTGCGCGTTCTGCCAAAAGCACCATTTGCATGCACATCTTGTGGTTTTGCAGAAAACTTCATCCGCGTCTACCAAAAGATGCATGTGCATGCTTAAAACGCGTTTTCGCACAAATCCGTGCGCGGGTGCTAAAAAGAGCAGCATCGGCAAGCTTAGCACATCGTTTGGTAGATATCCACGTGCGCGTTCTGCAAAAAGCACCATTTGCATGCACATCTTGTGGTTTTGCAGAAAACTTCATCCGCGTCTACCAAAAGATGCATGTGCATGCTTAAAACGCGTTTTCGCACAAATGCGTGCGCGGGTGCTAAAAAGAGCAGCATCGGCATGCTTAGCACGTCGTTTGGTAGAAATCCACGTGCGCGTTCTGCAAAAAGCACCATTTGCATGCACATCTTGTGGTTTTGCAGAAAACTTCATCCGCGTCTACCAAAAGATGCATGTGCATGCTTAAAACGCGTTTTCGCACAAATGCGTGCGCGGGTGCTAAAAAGAGCAGCATCGGCCTGCTTAGCACGTCGTTTGGTAGAAATCCACGTGCGCGTTCTGCAAAAAGCACCATTTGCATGCACATCTTGTGGTTTTGCAGAAAACTTCATCCGCGTCTACCAAAAGATGCATGTGCATGCTTAAAACGCGTTTTCGCACAAATCCGTGCGCGGGTGCTAAAAAGAGCAGCATCGGCATGCTTAGCACGTCGTTTGGTAGAAATCCACGTGCGCGTTCTGCAAAAAGCACCATTTGCATGCACATCTTGTGGTTTTGCAGAAAACTTCATCCGCGTCTACCAAAAGATGCATGTGCATGCTTAAAACGCGTTTTCGCACAAATCCGTGCGCGGGTGCTAAAAAGAGCAGCATCGGCATGCTTAGCACGTCGTTTGGTAGAAATCCACGTGCGCGTTCTGCCAAAAGCACCATTTGCATGCACATCTTGTGGTTTTGCAGAAAACTTCATCCGCGTCTACCAAAAGATGCATGTGCATGCTTAAAACGCGTTTTCGCACAAATCCGTGCGCGGGTGCTAAAAAGAGCAGCATCGGCAAGCTTAGCACATCGTTTGGTAGAAATCCACGTGCGCGTTCTGCAAAAAGCACCATTTGCATGCACATCTTGTGGTTTTGCAGAAAACTTCATCCGCGTCTACCAAAAGATGCATGTGCATGCTTAAAACGCGTTTTCGCACAAATGCGTGCGCGGGTGCTAAAAAGAGCAGCATCGGCATGCTTAGCACGTCGTTTGGTAGAAATCCACGTGCGCGTTCTGCAAAAAGCACCATTTGCATGCACATCTTGTGGTTTTGCAGAAAACTTCATCCGCGTCTACCAAAAGATGCATGTGCATGCTTAAAACGCGTTTTCGCACAAATGCGTGCGCGGGTGCTAAAAAGAGCAGCATCGGCATGCTTAGCACGTCGTTTGGTAGAAATCCACGTGCGCGTTCTGCAAAAAGCACCATTTGCATGCACATCTTGTGGTTTTGCAGAAAACTTCATCCGCGTCTACCAAAAGATGCATGTGCATGCTTAAAACGCGTTTTCGCACAAATGCGTGCGCGGGTGCTAAAAAGAGCAGCATCGGCATGCTTAGCACGTCGTTTGGTAGAAATCCACGTGCGCGTTCTGCAAAAAGCACCATTTGCATGCGCATCTTGTGGTTTTGCAGAAAACTTCATCCGCGTCTACCAAAAGATGCATGTGCATGCTTAAAACGCGTTTTCGCACAAATCCGTGCGCGGGTGCTAAAAAGAGCAGCATCGGCATGCTTAGCACGTCGTTTGGTAGAAATCCACGTGCGCGTTCTGCAAAAAGCACCATTTGCATGCACATCTTGTGGTTTTGAAGAAAACTTCATCCGCGTCTACCAAAAGATGCATGTGCATGCTTAAAACGCGTTTTCGCACAAATGCGTGCGCGGGTGCTAAAAAGAGCAGCATCGGCATGCTTAGCACGTCGTTTGGTAGAAATCCACGTGCGCGTTCTGCAAAAAGCACCATTTGCATGCACATCTTGTGGTTTTGCAGAAAACTTCATCCGCGTCTACCAAAAGATGCATGTGCATGCTTAAAACGCGTTTTCGCACAAATCCGTGCGCGGGTGCTAAAAAGAGCAGCATCGGCATGCTTAGCACGTCGTTTGGTAGAAATCCACGTGCGCGTTCTGCCAAAAGCACCATTTGCATGCACATCTTGTGGTTTTGCAGAAAACTTCATCCGCGTCTACCAAAAGATGCATGTGCATGCTTAAAACGCGTTTTCGCACAAATCCGTGCGCGGGTGCTAAAAAGAGCAGCATCGGCAAGCTTAGCACATCGTTTGGTAGAAATCCACGTGCGCGTTCTGCAAAAAGCACCATTTGCATGCACATCTTGTGGTTTTGCAGAAAACTTCATCCGCGTCTACCAAAAGATGCATGTGCATGCTTAAAACGCGTTTTCGCACAAATGCGTGCGCGGGTGCTAAAAAGAGCAGCATCGGCATGCTTAGCACGTCGTTTGGTAGAAATCCACGTGCGCGTTCTGCAAAAAGCACCATTTGCATGCACATCTTGTGGTTTTGCAGAAAACTTCATCCGCGTCTACCAAAAGATGCATGTGCATGCTTAAAACGCGTTTTCGCACAAATGCGTGCGCGGGTGCTAAAAAGAGCAGCATCAGCATGCTTAGCACGTCGTTTGGTAGAAATCCACGTGCGCGTTCTGCAAAAAGCACCATTTGCATGCACATCTTGTGGTTTTGCAGAAAACTTCATCCGCGTCTACCAAAAGATGCATGTGCATGCTTAAAACGCGTTTTCGCACAAATGCGTGCGCGGGTGCTAAAAAGAGCAGCATCGGCATGCTTAGCACGTCGTTTGGTAGAAATCCACGTGCGCGTTCTGCAAAAAGCACCATTTGCATGCACATCTTGTGGTTTTGCAGAAAACTTCATCCGCGTCTACCAAAAGATGCATGTGCATGCTTAAAACGCGTTTTCGCACAAATCCGTGCGCGGGTGCTAAAAAGAGCAGCATCGGCATGCTTAGCACGTCGTTTGGTAGAAATCCACGTGCGCGTTCTGCAAAAAGCACCATTTGCATGCACATCTTGTGGTTTTGCAGAAAACTTCATCCGCGTCTACCAAAAGATGCATGTGCATGCTTAAAACGCGTTTTCGCACAAATCCGTGCGCGGGTGCTAAAAAGAGCAGCATCGGCAAGCTTAGCACATCGTTTGGTAGAAATCCACGTGCGCGTTCTGCAAAAAGCACCATTTGCATGCACATCTTGTGGTTTTGCAGAAAACTTCATCCGCGTCTACCAAAAGATGCATGTGCATGCTTAAAACGCGTTTTCGCACAAATGCGTGCGCGGGTGCTAAAAAGAGCAGCATCGGCATGCTTAGCACGTCGTTTGGTAGAAATCCACGTGCGCGTTCTGCAAAAAGCACCATTTGCATGCACATCTTGTGGTTTTGCAGAAAACTTCATCCGCGTCTACCAAAAGATGTATGTGCATGCTTAAAACGCGTTTTCGCACAAATCCGTGCGCGGGTGCTAAAAAGAGCACCATCGGCATGCTTAGCACGTCGTTTGGTAGAAATCCACGTGCGCGTTCTGCAAAAAGCACCATTTGCATGCACATCTTGTGGTTTTGCAGAAAACTTCATCCGCGTCTACCAAAAGATGCATGTGCATGCTTAAAACGCGTTTTCGCACAAATGCGTGCGCGGGTGCTAAAAAGAGCAGCATCGGCATGCTTAGCACGTCGTTTGGTAGAAATCCACGTGCGCGTTCTGCAAAAAGCACCATTTGCATGCACATCTTGTGGTTTTGCAGAAAACTTCATCCGCGTCTACCAAAAGATGCATGTGCATGCTTAAAACGCGTTTTCGCACAAATGCGTGCGCGGGTGCTAAAAATAGCAGCATCGGCATGCTTAGCACGTCGTTTGGTAGAAATCCACGTGCGCGTTCTGCAAAAAGCACCATTTGCATGCACATCTTGTGGTTTTGCAGAAAACTTCATCCGCGTCTACCAAAAGATGCATGTGCATGCTTAAAACGCGTTTTCGCACAAATGCGTGCGCGGGTGCTAAAAAGAGCAGCATCGGCATGCTTAGCACGTCGTTTGGTAGAAATCCACGTGCGCGTTCTGCCAAAAGCACCATTTGCATGCACATCTTGTGGTTTTGCAGAAAACTTCATCCGCGTCTACCAAAAGATGCATGTGCATGCTTAAAACGCGTTTTCGCACAAATCCGTGCGCGGGTGCTAAAAAGAGCAGCATCGGCATGCTTAGCACGTCGTTTGGTAGAAATCCACGTGCGCGTTCTGCAAAAAGCACCATTTGCATGCACATCTTGTGGTTTTGCAGAAAACTTCATCCGCGTCTACCAAAAGATGCATGTGCATGCTTAAAACGCGTTTTCGCACAAATCCGTGCGCGGGTGCTAAAAAGAGCAGCATCGGCATGCTTAGCACGTCGTTTGGTAGAAATCCACGTGCGCGTTCTGCCAAAAGCACCATTTGCATGCACATCTTGTGGTTTTGCAGAAAACTTCAACCGCGTCTACCAAAAGATGCATGTGCATGCTTAAAAACGCGTTTTCGCACAAATCCGTGCGCGGGTGCTAAAAAGAGCAGCATCGGCAAGCATAGCACATCGTTTGGTAGAAATCCACGTGCGCGTTCTGCAAAAAGCACCATTTGCATGCACATCTTGTGGTTTTGCAGAAAACTTCATCCGCGTCTACCAAAAGATGCATGTGCATGCTTAAAACGCGTTTTCGCACAAATGCGTGCGCGGGTGCTAAAAATAGCAGCATCGGCATGCTTAGCACGTCGTTTGGTAGAAATCCACGTGCGCGTTCTGCAAAAAGCACCATTTGCATGCACATCTTGTGGTTTTGCAGAAAACTTCATCCGCCTCTACCAAAAGATGCATGTGCATGCTTAAAACGCGTTTTCGCACAAATGCGTGCGCGGGTGCTAAAAAGAGCAGCATCGGCATGCTTAGCACGTCGTTTGGTAGAAATCCACGTGCGCGTTCTGCCAAAAGCACCATTTGCATGCACATCTTGTGGTTTTGCAGAAAACTTCATCCGCGTCTACCAAAAGATGCATGTGCATGCTTAAAACGCGTTTTCGCACAAATGCGTGCGCGGGTGCTAAAAAGAGCAGCATCGGCATGCTTAGCACGTCGTTTGGTAGAAATCCACGTGCGCGTTCTGCAAAAAGCACCATTTGCATGCACATCTTGTGGTTTTGCAGAAAACTTCATCCGCGTCTACCAAAAGATGCATGTGCATGCTTAAAAACGCGTTTTCGCACAAATGCGTGCGCGGGTGCTAAAAAGAGCAGCATCGGCATGCTTAGCACGTCGTTTGGTAGAAATCCACGTGCGCGTTCTGCAAAAAGCACCATTTGCATGCACATCTTGTGGTTTTGCAGAAAACTTCATCCGCGTCTACCAAAAGATGCATGTGCATGCTTAAAACGCGTTTTCGCACAAATCCGTGCGCGGGTGCTAAAAAGAGCAGCATCGGCATGCTTAGCACGTCGTTTGGTAGAAATCCACGTGCGCGTTCTGCAAAAAGCACCATTTGCATGCACATCTTGTGGTTTTGCAGAAAACTTCATCCGCGTCTACCAAAAGATGCATGTGCATGCTTAAAACGCGTTTTCGCACAAATCTGTGCGCGGGTGCTAAAAAGAGCAGCATCGGCAAGCTTAGCACATCGTTTGGTAGAAATCCACGTGCGCGTTCTGCAAAAAGCACCATTTGCATGCACATCTTGTGGTTTTGCAGAAAACTTCATCCGCGTCTACCAAAAGATGCATGTGCATGCTTAAAACGCGTTTTCGCACAAATGCGTACGCGGGTGCTAAAAAGAGCAGCATCGGCATGCTTAGCACGTCGTTTGGTAGAAATCCACGTGCGCGTTCTGCAAAAAGCACCATTTGCATGCACATCTTGTGGTTTTGCAGAAAACTTCATCCGCGTCTACCAAAAGATGCATGTGCATGCTTAAAACGCGTTTTCGCACAAATGCGTGCGCGGGTGCTAAAAAGAGCAGCATCGGCATGCTTAGCACGTCGTTTGGTAGAAATCCACGTGCGCGTTCTGCAAAAAGCACCATTTGCATGCACATCTTGTGGTTTTGCAGAAAACTTCATCCGCCTCTACCAAAAGATGCATGTGCATGCTTAAAACGCGTTTTCGCACAAATCCGTGCGCGGGTGCTAAAAAGAGCAGCATCGGCATGCTTAGCACGTCGTTTGGTAGAAATCCACGTGCGCGTTCTGCAAAAAGCACCATTTGCATGCACATCTTGTGGTTTTGCAGAAAACTTCATCCGCGTCTACCAAAAGATGCATGTGCATGCTTAAAACGCGTTTTCGCACAAATGCGTGCGCGGGTGCTAAAAAGAGCAGCATCGGCATGCTTAGCACGTCGTTTGGTAGAAATCCACGTGCGCGTTCTGCAAAAAGCACCATTTGCATGCACATCTTGTGGTTTTGCAGAAAACTTCATCCGCGTCTACCAAAAGATGCATGTGCATGCTTAAAACGCGTTTTCGCACAAATCCGTGCGCGGGTGCTAAAAAGAGCAGCATCGGCATGCTTAGCACGTCGTTTGGTAGAAATCCACGTGCGCGTTCTGCAAAAAGCACCATTTGCATGCACATCTTGTGGTTTTGCAGAAAACTTCATCCGCGTCTACCAAAAGATGCATGTGCATGCTTAAAACGCGTTTTCGCACAAATCTGTGCGCGGGTGCTAAAAAGAGCAGCATCGGCAAGCTTAGCACATCGTTTGGTAGAAATCCACGTGCGCGTTCTGCAAAAAGCACCATTTGCATGCACATCTTGTGGTTTTGCAGAAAACTTCATCCGCGTCTACCAAAAGATGCATGTGCATGCTTAAAACGCGTTTTCGCACAAATGCGTACGCGGGTGCTAAAAAGAGCAGCATCGGCATGCTTAGCACGTCGTTTGGTAGAAATCCACGTGCGCGTTCTGCAAAAAGCACCATTTGCATGCACATCTTGTGGTTTTGCAGAAAACTTCATCCGCGTCTACCAAAAGATGCATGTGCATGCTTAAAACGCGTTTTCGCACAAATGCGTGCGCGGGTGCTAAAAAGAGCAGCATCGGCATGCTTAGCACGTCGTTTGGTAGAAATCCACGTGCGCGTTCTGCAAAAAGCACCATTTGCATGCACATCTTGTGGTTTTGCAGAAAACTTCATCCGCCTCTACCAAAAGATGCATGTGCATGCTTAAAACGCGTTTTCGCACAAATCCGTGCGCGGGTGCTAAAAAGAGCAGCATCGGCATGCTTAGCACGTCGTTTGGTAGAAATCCACGTGCGCGTTCTGCAAAAAGCACCATTTGCATGCACATCTTGTGGTTTTGCAGAAAACTTCATCCGCGTCTACCAAAAGATGCATGTGCATGTTTAAACCCGTTTTCGCACAAATGCGTGCGCGGGTGCTAAAAAGAGCAGCATCGGCATGCTTAGCACGTCGTTTGGTAGAAATCCACGTGCGCGTTCTGCAAAAAGCACCATTTGCATGCACATCTTGTGGTTTTGCAGGAAACTTCATCCGCGTCTACCAAAAGATGCATGTGCATGCTTAAAACGCGTTTTCGCACAAATGCGTGCGCGGGTGCTAAAAAGAGCAGCATCGGCATGCTTAGCACGTCGTTTGGTAGAAATCCACGTGCGCGTTCTGCAAAAAGCACCATTTGCATGCACATCTTGTGGTTTTGCAGAAAACTTCATCCGCGTCTACCAAAAGATGCATGTGCATGCTTAAAACGCGTTTTCGCACAAATGCGTGCGCGGGTGCTAAAAATAGCAGCATCGGCATGCTTAGCACGTCGTTTGGTAGAAATCCACGTGCGCGTTCTGCAAAAAGCACCATTTGCATGCACATCTTGTGGTTTTGCAGAAAACTTCATCCGCGTCTACCAAAAGATGCATGTGCATGCTTAAAACGCGTTTTCGCACAAATCCGTGCGCGGGTGCTAAAAAGAGCAGCATCGGCATGCTTAGCACGTCGTTTGGTAGAAATCCACGTGCGCGTTCTGCAAAAAGCACCATTTGCATGCACATCTTGTGGTTTTGCAGAAAACTTCATCCGCGTCTACCAAAAGATGCATGTGCATGCTTAAAACGCGTTTTCGCACAAATCCGTGCGCGGGTGCTAAATAGAGCAGCATCGGCATGCTTAGCACGTCGTTTGGTAGAAATCCACGTGCGCGTTCTGCCAAAAGCACCATTTGCGTGCACATCTTGTGGTTTTGCAGAAAACTTCATCCGCGTCTACCAAAAGATGCATGTGCATGCTTAAAACGCGTTTTCGCACAAATCCGTGCGCGGGTGCTAAAAAGAGCAGCATCGACAAGCTTAGCACATCGTTTGGTAGAAATCCACGTGCGCGTTCTGCAAAAAGCACCATTTGCATGCACATCTTGTGGTTTTGCAGAAAACTTCATCCGCGTCTACCAAAAGATGCATGTGCATGCTTAAAACGCGTTTTCGCACAAATGCGTGCGCGGGTGCTAAAAATAGCAGCATCGGCATGCTTAGCACGTCGTTTGGTAGAAATCCACGTGCGCGTTCTGCAAAAAGCACCATTTGCATGCACATCTTGTGGTTTTGCAGAAAACTTCATCCGCCTCTACCAAAAGATGCATGTGCATGCTTAAAACGCGTTTTCGCACAAATGCGTGCGCGGGTGCTAAAAAGAGCAGCATCGGCATGCTTAGCACGTCGTTTGGTAGAAATCCACGTGCGCGTTCTGCCAAAAGCACCATTTGCATGCACATCTTGTGGTTTTGCAGAAAACTTCATCCGCGTCTACCAAAAGATGCATGTGCATGCTTAAAACGCGTTTTCGCACAAATGCGTGCGCGGGTGCTAAAAAGAGCAGCATCGGCATGCTTAGCACGTCGTTTGGTAGAAATCCACGTGCGCGTTCTGCAAAAAGCACCATTTGCATGCACATCTTGTGGTTTTGCAGAAAACTTCATCCGCGTCTACCAAAAGATGCATGTGCATGCTTAAAACGCGTTTTCGCACAAATGCGTGCGCGGGTGCTAAAAAGAGCAGCATCGGCATGCTTAGCACGTCGTTTGGTAGAAATCCACGTGCGCGTTCTGCAAAAAGCACCATTTGCATGCACATCTTGTGGTTTTGCAGAAAACTTCATCCGCGTCTACCAAAAGATGCATGTGCATGCTTAAAACGCGTTTTCGCACAAATCCGTGCGCGGGTGCTAAAAAGAGCAGCATCGGCATGCTTAGCACGTCGTTTGGTAGAAATCCACGTGCGCGTTCTGCAAAAAGCACCATTTGCATGCACATCTTGTGGTTTTGCAGAAAACTTCATCCGCGTCTACCAAAAGATGCATGTGCATGCTTAAAACGCGTTTTCGCACAAATCCGTGCGCGGGTGCTAAAAAGAGCAGCATCGGCATGCTTAGCACGTCGTTTGGTAGAAATCCACGTGCGCGTTCTGCCAAAAGCACCATTTGCATGCACATCTTGTGGTTTTGCAGAAAACTTCATCCGCGTCTACCAAAAGATGCATGTGCATGCTTAAAACGCGTTTTCGCACAAATCCGTGCGCGGGTGCTAAAAAGAGCAGCATCGGCAAGCTTAGCACATCGTTTGGTAGAAATCCACGTGCGCGTTCTGCAAAAAGCACCATTTGCATGCACATCTTGTGGTTTTGCAGAAAACTTCATCCGCGTCTACCAAAAGATGCATGTGCATGCTTAAAACGCGTTTTCGCACAAATGCGTGCGCGGGTGCTAAAAAGAGCAGCATCGGCATGCTTAGCACGTCGTTTGGTAGAAATACACGTGCGCGTTCTGCAAAAAGCACCATTTGCATGCACATCTTGTGGTTTTGCAGAAAACTTCATCCGCGTCTACCAAAAGATGCATGTGCATGCTTAAAACGCGTTTTCGCACAAATCCGTGCGCGGGTGCTAAAAAGAGCAGCATCGGCATGCTTAGCACGTCGTTTGGTAGAAATCCACGTGCGCGTTCTGCAAAAAGCACCATTTGCATGCACATCTTGTGGTTTTGCAGAAAACTTCATCCGCGTCTACCAAAAGATGCATGTGCATGCTTAAAACGCGTTTTCGCACAAATCCGTGCGCGGGTGCTAAAAAGAGCAGCATCGGCATGCTTAGCACGTCGTTTGGTAGAAATCCACGTGCGCGTTCTGCCAAAAGCACCATTTGCATGCACATCTTGTGGTTTTGCAGAAAACTTCATCCGCGTCTACCAAAAGATGCATGTGCATGCTTAAAACGCGTTTTCGCACAAATCCGTGCGCGGGTGCTAAAAAGAGCAGCATCGGCAAGCTTAGCACATCGTTTGGTAGAAATCCACGTGCGCGTTCTGCAAAAAGCACCATTTGCATGCACATCTTGTGGTTTTGCAGAAAACTTCATCCGCGTCTACCAAAAGATGCATGTGCATGCTTAAAACGCGTTTTCGCACAAATGCGTGCGCGGGTGCTAAAAAGAGCAGCATCGGCATGCTTAGCACGTCGTTTGGTAGAAATCCACGTGCGCGTTCTGCAAAAAGCACCATTTGCATGCACATCTTGTGGTTTTGCAGAAAACTTCATCCGCCTCTACCAAAAGATGCATGTGCATGCTTAAAACGCGTTTTCGCACAAATGCGTGCGCGGGTGCTAAAAAGAGCAGCATCGGCATGCTTAGCACGTCGTTTGGTAGAAATCCACGTGCGCGTTCTGCCAAAAGCACCATTTGCATGCACATCTTGTGGTTTTGCAGAAAACTTCATCCGCGTCTACCAAAAGATGCATGTGCATGCTTAAAACGCGTTTTCGCACAAATGCGTGCGCGGGTGCTAAAAAGAGCAGCATCGGCATGCTTAGCACGTCGTTTGGTAGAAATCCACGTGCGCGTTCTGCAAAAAGCACCATTTGCATGCACATCTTGTGGTTTTGCAGAAAACTTCATCCGCGTCTACCAAAAGATGCATGTGCATGCTTAAAACGCGTTTTCGCACAAATGCGTGCGCGGGTGCTAAAAAGAGCAGCATCGGCATGCTTAGCACGTCGTTTGGTAGAAATCCACGTGCGCGTTCTGCAAAAAGCACCATTTGCATGCACATCTTGTGGTTTTGCAGAAAACTTCATCCGCGTCTACCAAAAGATGCATGTGCATGCTTAAAACGCGTTTTCGCACAAATCCGTGCGCGGGTGCTAAAAAGAGCAGCATCGGCATGCTTAGCACGTCGTTTGGTAGAAATCCACGTGCGCGTTCTGCAAAAAGCACCATTTGCATGCACATCTTGTGGTTTTGCAGAAAACTTCATCCGCGTCTACCAAAAGATGCATGTGCATGCTTAAAACGCGTTTTCGCACAAATCCGTGCGCGGGTGCTAAAAAGAGCAGCATCGGCATGCTTAGCACGTCGTTTGGTAGAAATCCACGTGCGCGTTCTGCCAAAAGCACCATTTGCATGCACATCTTGTGGTTTTGCAGAAAACTTCATCCGCGTCTACCAAAAGATGCATGTGCATGCTTAAAACGCGTTTTCGCACAAATCCGTGCGCGGGTGCTAAAAAGAGCAGCATCGGCAAGCTTAGCACATCGTTTGGTAGAAATCCACGTGCGCGTTCTGCAAAAAGCACCATTTGCATGCACATCTTGTGGTTTTGCAGAAAACTTCATCCGCGTCTACCAAAAGATGCATGTGCATGCTTAAAACGCGTTTTCGCACAAATGCGTGCGCGGGTGCTAAAAAGAGCAGCATCGGCATGCTTAGCACGTCGTTTGGTAGAAATACACGTGCGCGTTCTGCAAAAAGCACCATTTGCATGCACATCTTGTGGTTTTGCAGAAAACTTCATCCGCGTCTACCAAAAGATGCATGTGCATGCTTAAAACGCGTTTTCGCACAAATCCGTGCGCGGGTGCTAAAAAGAGCAGCATCGGCATGCTTAGCACGTCGTTTGGTAGAAATCCACGTGCGCGTTCTGCAAAAAGCACCATTTGCATGCACATCTTGTGGTTTTGCAGAAAACTTCATCCGCGTCTACCAAAAGATGCATGTGCATGCTTAAAACGCGTTTTCGCACAAATCCGTGCGCGGGTGCTAAAAAGAGCAGCATCGGCATGCTTAGCACGTCGTTTGGTAGAAATCCACGTGCGCGTTCTGCCAAAAGCACCATTTGCATGCACATCTTGTGGTTTTGCAGAAAACTTCATCCGCGTCTACCAAAAGATGCATGTGCATGCTTAAAACGCGTTTTCGCACAAATCCGTGCGCGGGTGCTAAAAAGAGCAGCATCGGCAAGCTTAGCACATCGTTTGGTAGAAATCCACGTGCGCGTTCTGCAAAAAGCACCATTTGCATGCACATCTTGTGGTTTTGCAGAAAACTTCATCCGCGTCTACCAAAAGATGCATGTGCATGCTTAAAACGCGTTTTCGCACAAATGCGTGCGCGGGTGCTAAAAAGAGCAGCATCGGCATGCTTAGCACGTCGTTTGGTAGAAATCCACGTGCGCGTTCTGCAAAAAGCACCATTTGCATGCACATCTTGTGGTTTTGCAGAAAACTTCATCCGCGTCTACCAAAAGATGCATGTGCATGCTTAAAACGCGTTTTCGCACAAATGCGTGCGCGGGTGCTAAAAAGAGCAGCATCGGCATGCTTAGCACGTCGTTTGGTAGAAATCCACGTGCGCGTTCTGCAAAAAGCACCATTTGCATGCACATCTTGTGGTTTTGCAGAAAACTTCATCCGCCTCTACCAAAAGATGCATGTGCATGCTTAAAACGCGTTTTCGCACAAATCCGTGCGCGGGTGCTAAAAAGAGCAGCATCGGCATGCTTAGCACGTCGTTTGGTAGAAATCCACGTGCGCGTTCTGCAAAAAGCACCATTTGCATGCACATCTTGTGGTTTTGCAGAAAACTTCATCCGCGTCTACCAAAAGATGCATGTGCATGTTTAAACCCGTTTTCGCACAAATGCGTGCGCGGGTGCTAAAAAGAGCAGCATCGGCATGCTTAGCACGTCGTTTGGTAGAAATCCACGTGCGCGTTCTGCAAAAAGCACCATTTGCATGCACATCTTGTGGTTTTGCAGGAAACTTCATCCGCGTCTACCAAAAGATGCATGTGCATGCTTAAAACGCGTTTTCGCACAAATGCGTGCGCGGGTGCTAAAAAGAGCAGCATCGGCATGCTTAGCACGTCGTTTGGTAGAAATCCACGTGCGCGTTCTGCAAAAAGCACCATTTGCATGCACATCTTGTGGTTTTGCAGAAAACTTCATCCGCGTCTACCAAAAGATGCATGTGCATGCTTAAAACGCGTTTTCGCACAAATGCGTGCGCGGGTGCTAAAAATAGCAGCATCGGCATGCTTAGCACGTCGTTTGGTAGAAATCCACGTGCGCGTTCTGCAAAAAGCACCATTTGCATGCACATCTTGTGGTTTTGCAGAAAACTTCATCCGCGTCTACCAAAAGATGCATGTGCATGCTTAAAACGCGTTTTCGCACAAATCCGTGCGCGGGTGCTAAAAAGAGCAGCATCGGCATGCTTAGCACGTCGTTTGGTAGAAATCCACGTGCGCGTTCTGCAAAAAGCACCATTTGCATGCACATCTTGTGGTTTTGCAGAAAACTTCATCCGCGTCTACCAAAAGATGCATGTGCATGCTTAAAACGCGTTTTCGCACAAATCCGTGCGCGGGTGCTAAAAAGAGCAGCATCGGCATGCTTAGCACGTCGTTTGGTAGAAATCCACGTGCGCGTTCTGCCAAAAGCACCATTTGCATGCACATCTTGTGGTTTTGCAGAAAACTTCATCCGCGTCTACCAAAAGATGCATGTGCATGCTTAAAACGCGTTTTCGCACAAATCCGTGCGCGGGTGCTAAAAAGAGCAGCATCGGCAAGCTTAGCACATCGTTTGGTAGAAATCCACGTGCGCGTTCTGCAAAAAGCACCATTTGCATGCACATCTTGTGGTTTTGCAGAAAACTTCATCCGCGTCTACCAAAAGATGCATGTGCATGCTTAAAACGCGTTTTCGCACAAATGCGTGCGCGGGTGCTAAAAAGAGCAGCATCGGCATGCTTAGCACGTCGTTTGGTAGAAATCCACGTGCGCGTTCTGCAAAAAGCACCATTTGCATGCACATCTTGTGGTTTTGCAGAAAACTTCATCCGCGTCTACCAAAAGATGCATGTGCATGCTTAAAACGCGTTTTCGCACAAATGCGTGCGCGGGTGCTAAAAAGAGCAGCATCGGCATGCTTAGCACGTCGTTTGGTAGAAATCCACGTGCGCGTTCTGCAAAAAGCACCATTTGCATGCACATCTTGTGGTTTTGCAGAAAACTTCATCCGCCTCTACCAAAAGATGCATGTGCATGCTTAAAACGCGTTTTCGCACAAATGCGTGCGCGGGTGCTAAAAAGAGCAGCATCGGCATGCTTAGCACGTCGTTTGGTAGAAATCCACGTGCGCGTTCTGCCAAAAGCACCATTTGCATGCACATCTTGTGGTTTTGCAGAAAACTTCATCCGCGTCTACCAAAAGATGCATGTGCATGCTTAAAACGCGTTTTCGCACAAATGCGTGCGCGGGTGCTAAAAAGAGCAGCATCGGCATGCTTAGCACGTCGTTTGGTAGAAATCCACGTGCGCGTTCTGCAAAAAGCACCATTTGCATGCACATCTTGTGGTTTTGCAGAAAACTTCATCCGCGTCTACCAAAAGATGCATGTGCATGCTTAAAACGCGTTTTCGCACAAATGCGTGCGCGGGTGCTAAAAAGAGCAGCATCGGCATGCTTAGCACGTCGTTTGGTAGAAATCCACGTGCGCGTTCTGCAAAAAGCACCATTTGCATGCACATCTTGTGGTTTTGCAGAAAACTTCATCCGCGTCTACCAAAAGATGCATGTGCATGCTTAAAACGCGTTTTCGCACAAATCCGTGCGCGGGTGCTAAAAAGAGCAGCATCGGCATGCTTAGCACGTCGTTTGGTAGAAATCCACGTGCGCGTTCTGCAAAAAGCACCATTTGCATGCACATCTTGTGGTTTTGCAGAAAACTTCATCCGCGTCTACCAAAAGATGCATGTGCATGCTTAAAACGCGTTTTCGCACAAATCCGTGCGCGGGTGCTAAAAAGAGCAGCATCGGCAAGCTTAGCACATCGTTTGGTAGAAATCCACGTGCGCGTTCTGCAAAAAGCACCATTTGCATGCACATCTTGTGGTTTTGCAGAAAACTTCATCCGCGTCTACCAAAAGATGCATGTGCATGCTTAAAACGCGTTTTCGCACAAATGCGTGCGCGGGTGCTAAAAAGAGCAGCATCGGCATGCTTAGCACGTCGTTTGGTAGAAATCCACGTGCGCGTTCTGCAAAAAGCACCATTTGCATGCACATCTTGTGGTTTTGCAGAAAACTTCATCCGCGTCTACCAAAAGATGCATGTGCATGCTTAAAACGCGTTTTCGCACAAATGCGTGCGCGGGTGCTAAAAAGAGCAGCATCGGCATGCTTAGCACGTCGTTTGGTAGAAATCCACGTGCGCGTTCTGCAAAAAGCACCATTTGCATGCACATCTTGTGGTTTTGCAGAAAACTTCATCCGCCTCTACCAAAAGATGCATGTGCATGCTTAAAACGCGTTTTCGCACAAATGCGTGCGCGGGTGCTAAAAAGAGCAGCATCGGCATGCTTAGCACGTCGTTTGGTAGAAATCCACGTGCGCGTTCTGCCAAAAGCACCATTTGCATGCACATCTTGTGGTTTTGCAGAAAACTTCATCCGCGTCTACCAAAAGATGCATGTGCATGCTTAAAACGCGTTTTCGCACAAATGCGTGCGCGGGTGCTAAAAAGAGCAGCATCGGCATGCTTAGCACGTCGTTTGGTAGAAATCCACGTGCGCGTTCTGCAAAAAGCACCATTTGCATGCACATCTTGTGGTTTTGCAGAAAACTTCATCCGCGTCTACCAAAAGATGCATGTGCATGCTTAAAACGCGTTTTCGCACAAATGCGTGCGCGGGTGCTAAAAAGAGCAGCATCGACATGCTTAGCACGTCGTTTGGTAGAAATCCACGTGCGCGTTCTGCAAAAAGCACCATTTGCATGCACATCTTGTGGTTTTGCAGAAAACTTCATCCGCGTCTACCAAAAGATGCATGTGCATGCTTAAAACGCGTTTTCGCACAAATCCGTGCGCGGGTGCTAAAAAGAGCAGCATCGGCATGCTTAGCACGTCGTTTGGTAGAAATCCACGTGCGCGTTCTGCAAAAAGCACCATTTGCATGCACATCTTGTGGTTTTGCAGAAAACTTCATCCGCGTCTACCAAAAGATGCATGTGCATGCTTAAAACGCGTTTTCGCACAAATCCGTGCGCGGGTGCTAAAAAGAGCAGCATCGGCATGCCTAGCACGTCGTTTGGTAGAAATCCACGTGCGCGTTCTGCCAAAAGCACCATTTGCATGCACATCTTGTGGTTTTGCAGAAAACTTCATCCGCGTCTACCAAAAGATGCATGTGCATGCTTAAAACGCGTTTTCGCACAAATCCGTGCGCGGGTGCTAAAAAGAGCAGCATCGGCAAGCTTAGCACATCGTTTGGTAGAAATCCACGTGCGCGTTCTGCAAAAAGCACCATTTGCATGCACATCTTGTGGTTTTGCAGAAAACTTCATCCGCGTCTACCAAAAGATGCATGTGCATGCTTAAAACGCGTTTTCGCACAAATGCGTGCGCGGGTGCTAAAAAGAGCAGCATCGGCATGCTTAGCACGTCGTTTGGTAGAAATCCACGTGCGCGTTCTGCAAAAAGCACCATTTGCATGCACATCTTGTGGTTTTGCAGAAAACTTCATCCGCGTCTACCAAAAGATGCATGTGCATGCTTAAAACGCGTTTTCGCACAAATGCGTGCGCGGGTGCTAAAAAGAGCAGCATCGGCATGCTTAGCACGTCGTTTGGTAGAAATCCACGTGCGCGTTCTGCAAAAAGCACCATTTGCATGCACATCTTGTGGTTTTGCAGAAAACTTCATCCGCCTCTACCAAAAGATGCATGTGCATGCTTAAAACGCGTTTTCGCACAAATGCGTGCGCGGGTGCTAAAAAGAGCAGCATCGGCATGCTTAGCACGTCGTTTGGTAGAAATCCACGTGCGCGTTCTGCCAAAAGCACCATTTGCATGCACATCTTGTGGTTTTGCAGAAAACTTCATCCGCGTCTACCAAAAGATGCATGTGCATGCTTAAAACGCGTTTTCGCACAAATGCGTGCGCGGGTGCTAAAAAGAGCAGCATCGGCATGCTTAGCACGTCGTTTGGTAGAAATCCACGTGCGCGTTCTGCAAAAAGCACCATTTGCATGCACATCTTGTGGTTTTGCAGAAAACTTCATCCGCGTCTACCAAAAGATGCATGTGCATGCTTAAAACGCGTTTTCGCACAAATGCGTGCGCGGGTGCTAAAAAGAGCAGCATCGGCATGCTTAGCACGTCGTTTGGTAGAAATCCACGTGCGCGTTCTGCAAAAAGCACCATTTGCATGCACATCTTGTGGTTTTGCAGAAAACTTCATCCGCGTCTACCAAAAGATGCATGTGCATGCTTAAAACGCGTTTTCGCACAAATCCGTGCGCGGGTGCTAAAAAGAGCAGCATCGGCATGCTTAGCACGTCGTTTGGTAGAAATCCACGTGCGCGTTCTGCAAAAAGCACCATTTGCATGCGTATCTTGTGGTTTTGCAGAAAACTTCATCCGCGTCTACCAAAAGATGCATGTGCATGCTTAAAACGCGTTTTCGCACAAATCCGTGCGCGGGTGCTAAAAAGAGCAGCATCGGCATGCTTAGCACGTCGTTTGGTAGAAATCCACGTGCGCGTTCTGCCAAAAGCACCATTTGCATGCACATCTTGTGGTTTTGCAGAAAACTTCATCCGCGTCTACCAAAAGATGCATGTGCATGCTTAAAACGCGTTTTCGCACAAATCCGTGCGCGGGTGCTAAAAAGAGCAGCATCGGCAAGCTTAGCACATCGTTTGGTAGAAATCCACGTGCGCGTTCTGCAAAAAGCACCATTTGCATGCACATCTTGTGGTTTTGCAGAAAACTTCATCCGCGTCTACCAAAAGATGCATGTGCATGCTTAAAACGCGTTTTCGCACAAATGCGTGCGCGGGTGCTAAAAAGAGCAGCATCGGCATGCTTAGCACGTCGTTTGGTAGAAATCCACGTGCGCGTTCTGCAAAAAGCACCATTTGCATGCACATCTTGTGGTTTTGCAGAAAACTTCATCCGCGTCTACCAAAAGATGCATGTGCATGCTTAAAACGCGTTTTCGCACAAATGCGTGCGCGGGTGCTAAAAAGAGCAGCATCGGCATGCTTAGCACGTCGTTTGGTAGAAATCCACGTGCGCGTTCTGCCAAAAGCACCATTTGCATGCACATCTTGTGGTTTTGCAGAAAACTTCATCCGCCTCTACCAAAAGATGCATGTGCATGCTTAAAACGCGTTTTCGCACAAATGCGTGCGCGGGTGCTAAAAAGAGCAGCATCGGCATGCTTAGCACGTCGTTTGGTAGAAATCCACGTGCGCGTTCTGCCAAAAGCACCATTTGCATGCACATCTTGTGGTTTTGCAGAAAACTTCATCCGCGTCTACCAAAAGATGCATGTGCATGCTTAAAACGCGTTTTCGCACAAATGCGTGCGCGGGTGCTAAAAAGAGCAGCATCGGCATGCTTAGCACGTCGTTTGGTAGAAATCCACGTGCGCGTTCTGCAAAAAGCACCATTTGCATGCACATCTTGTGGTTTTGCAGAAAACTTCATCCGCGTCTACCAAAAGATGCATGTGCATGCTTAAAACGCGTTTTCGCACAAATGCGTGCGCGGGTGCTAAAAAGAGTAGCATCGGCATGCTTAGCACGTCGTTTGGTAGAAATCCACGTGCGCGTTCTGCAAAAAGCACCATTTGCATGCACATCTTGTGGTTTTGCAGAAAACTTCATCCGCGTCTACCAAAAGATGCATGTGCATGCTTAAAACGCGTTTTCGCACAAATCCGTGCGCGGGTGCTAAAAAGAGCAGCATCGGCATGCTTAGCACGTCGTTTGGTAGAAATCCACGTGCGCGTTCTGCAAAAAGCACCATTTGCATGCACATCTTGTGGTTTTGCAGAAAACTTCATCCGCCTCTACCAAAAGATGCATGTGCATGCTTAAAACGCGTTTTCGCACAAATGCGTGCGCGGGTGCTAAAAAGAGCAGCATCGGCATGCTTAGCACGTCGTTTGGTAGAAATCCACGTGCGCGTTCTGCCAAAAGCGCCATTTGCATGCACATCTTGTGGTTTTGCAGAAAACTTCATCCGCGTCTACCAAAAGATGCATGTGCATGCTTAAAACGCGTTTTCGCACAAATGCGTGCGCGGGTGCTAAAAAGAGCAGCATCGGCATGCTTAGCACGTCGTTTGGTAGAAATCCACGTGCGCGTTCTGCAAAAAGCACCATTTGCATGCACATCTTGTGGTTTTGCAGAAAACTTCATCCGCGTCTACCAAAAGATGCATGTGCATGCTTAAAACGCGTTTTCGCACAAATGCGTGCGCGGGTGCTAAAAAGAGCAGCATCGGCATGCTTAGCACGTCGTTTGGTAGAAATCCACGTGCACGTTCTGCAAAAAGCACCATTTGCATGCACATCTTGTGGTTTTGCAGAAAACTTCATCCGCGTCTACCAAAAGATGCATGTGCATGCTTAAAACGCGTTTTCGCACAAATCCGTGCGCGGGTGCTAAAAAGAACAGCATCGGCATGCTTAGCACGTCGTTTGGTAGAAATCCACGTGCGCGTTCTGCAAAAAGCACCATTTGCATGCACATCTTGTGGTTTTGCAGAAAACTTCATCCGCCTCTACCAAAAGATGCATGTGCATGCTTAAAACGCGTTTTCGCACAAATGCGTGCGCGGGTGCTAAAAAGAGCAGCATCGGCATGCTTAGCACGTCGTTTGGTAGAAATCCACGTGCGCGTTCTGCCAAAAGCACCATTTGCATGCACATCTTGTGGTTTTGCAGAAAACTTCATCCGCGTCTACCAAAAGATGCATGTGCATGCTTAAAACGCGTTTTCGCACAAATGCGTGCGCGGGTGCTAAAAAGAGCAGCATCGGCATGCTTAGCACGTCGTTTGGTAGAAATCCACGTGCGCGTTCTGCAAAAAGCACCATTTGCATGCACATCTTGTGGTTTTGCAGAAAACTTCATCCGCGTCTACCAAAAGATGCATGTGCATGCTTAAAACGCGTTTTCGCACAAATGCGTGCGCGGGTGCTAAAAAGAGCAGCATCGGCATGCTTAGCACGTCGTTTGGTAGAAATCCACGTGCGCGTTCTGCAAAAAGCACCATTTGCATGCACATCTTGTGGTTTTGCAGAAAACTTCATCCGCGTCTACCAAAAGATGCATGTGCATGCTTAAAACGCGTTTTCGCACAAATCCGTGCGCGGGTGCTAAAAAGAGCAGCATCGGCATGCTTAGCACGTCGTTTGGTAGAAATCCACGTGCGCGTTCTGCAAAAAGCACCATTTGCATGCACATCTTGTGGTTTTGCAGAAAACTTCATCCGCGTCTACCAAAAGATGCATGTGCATGCTTAAAACGCGTTTTCGCACAAATGCGTGCGCGGGTGCTAAAAAGAGCAGCATCGGCATGCTTAGCACGTCGTTTGGTAGAAATCCACGTGCGCGTTCTGCCAAAAGCACCATTTGCATGCACATCTTGTGGTTTTGCAGAAAACTTCATCCGCGTCTACCAAAAGATGCATGTGCATGCTTAAAACGCGTTTTCGCACAAATGCGTGCGCGGGTGCTAAAAAGAGCAGCATCGGCATGCTTAGCACGTCGTTTGGTAGAAATCCACGTGCGCGTTCTGCCAAAAGCACCATTTGCATGCACATCTTGTGGTTTTGCAGAAAACTTCATCCGCGTCTACCAAAAGATGTGCATGCTTAAAACGCGTTTTTCGCACAAATCCGTGCGCGGGTGCATAAAAAGAGCAGCATCGGCATGCTTAGCACGTCGTTTGGTAGAAATTCACGTGCGCGTTCTGCAAAAAGCACCATTTGCATGCACATCTTGTGGTTTTGCAGAAAACTTCATCCCGCGTCTACCAAAAGATGCATGTGCATGTTTAAACCCGTTTTCGCACAAATGCGTGCGCGGGGTGCTAAAAAGAGCAGCATCGGCATGCTTAGCACGTCGTTTGGTAGAAATCCACGTGCGCGTTCTGCAAAAAGCACCATTTGCATGCACATCTTGTGGTTTTGCAGGAAACTTCATCCGCGTCTACCAAAAGATGCATGTGCATGCTTAAAACGCGTTTTCGCACAAATGCGTGCGCGGGTGCTAAAAAGAGCAGCATCGGCATGCTTAGCACGTCGTTTGGTAGAAATCCACGTGCGCGTTCTGCAAAAAGCACCATTTCCATGCACATCTTGTGGTTTTGCAGAAAACTTCATCCGCGTCTACCAAAAGATGCATGTGCGTGCTTAAAACGCGTTTTCGCACAAATGCGTGCGCGGGTGCTAAAAAGAGCAGCATCGGCATGCTTAGCACGTCGTTTGGTAGAAATCCACGTGCGCGTTCTGCAAAAAGCACCATTTGCATGCACATCTTGTGGTTTTGCAGAAAACTTCATCCGCGTCTACCAAAAGATGCATGTGCATGCTTAAAACGCGTTTTCGCACAAATGCGTGCGCGGGTGCTAAAAATAGCAGCATCGGCATGCTTAGCACGTCGTTTGGTAGAAATCCACGTGCGCGTTCTGCCAAAAGCACCATTTGCATGCACATCTTGTGGTTTTGCAGAAAACTTCATCCGCGTCTACCAAAAGATGCATGTGCATGCTTAAAACGCGTTTTCGCACAAATCCGTGCGCGGGTGCTAAAAAGAGCAGCATCGGCATGCTTAGCACGTCGTTTGGTAGAAATCCACGTGCGCGTTCTGCAAAAAGCACCATTTGCATGCACATCTTGTGGTTTTGCAGAAAACTTCATCCGCGTCTACCAAAAGATGCATGTGCATGTTTAAACCCGTTTTCGCACAAATGCGTGCGCGGGTGCTAAAAAGAGCAGCATCGGCATGCTTAGCACGTCGTTTGGTAGAAATCCACGTGCGCGTTCTGCAAAAAGCACCATTTGCATGCACATCTTGTGGTTTTGCAGGAAACTTCATCCGCGTCTACCAAAAGATGCATGTGCATGCTTAAAACGCGTTTTCGCACAAATGCGTGCGCGGGTGCTAAAAAGAGCAGCATCGGCATGCTTAGCACGTCGTTTGGTAGAAATCCACGTGCACGTTCTGCAAAAAGCACCATTTGCATGCACATCTTGTGGTTTTGCAGAAAACTTCATCCGCGTCTACCAAAAGATGCATGTGCATGCTTAAAACGCGTTTTCGCACAAATGCGTGCGCGGGTGCTAAAAATAGCAGCATCGGCATGCTTAGCACGTCGTTTGGTAGAAATCCATGTGCGCGTTCTGCAAAAAGCACCATTTGCATGCACATCTTGTGGTTTTGCAGAAAACTTCATCCGCGTCTACCAAAAGATGCATGTGCATGCTTAAAACGCGTTTTCGCACAAATCCGTGCGCGGGTGCTAAAAAGAGCAGCATCGGCATGCTTAGCACGTCGTTTGGTAGAAATCCACGTGCGCGTTCTGCAAAAAGCACCATTTGCATGCACATCTTGTGGTTTTGCAGAAAACTTCATCCGCGTCTACCAAAAGATGCATGTGCATGCTTAAAACGCGTTTTCGCACAAATCCGTGCGCGGGTGCTAAAAAGAGCAGCATCGGCATGCTTAGCACGTCGTTTGGTAGAAATCCACGTGCGCGTTCTGCCAAAAGCACCATTTGCATGCACATCTTGTGGTTTTGCAGAAAACTTCATCCGCGTCTACCAAAAGATGCATGTGCATGCTTAAAACGCGTTTTCGCACAAATCCGTGCGCGGGTGCTAAAAAGAGCAGCATCGGCAAGCTTAGCACATCGTTTGGTAGAAATCCACGTGCGCGTTCTGCAAAAAGCACCATTTGCATGCACATCTTGTGGTTTTGCAGAAAACTTCATCCGCGTCTACCAAAAGATGCATGTGCATGCTTAAAACGCGTTTTCGCACAAATGCGTGCGCGGGTGCTAAAAAGAGCAGCATCGGCATGCTTAGCACGTCGTTTGGTAGAAATCCACGTGCGCGTTCTGCAAAAAGCACCATTTGCATGCACATCTTGTGGTTTTGCAGAAAACTTCATCCGCGTCTACCAAAAGATGCATGTGCATGCTTAAAACGCGTTTTCGCACAAATGCGTGCGCGGGTGCTAAAAAGAGCAGCATCGGCATGCTTAGCACGTCGTTTGGTAGAAATCCACGTGCGCGTTCTGCAAAAAGCACCATTTGCATGCACATCTTGTGGTTTTGCAGAAAACTTCATCCGCCTCTACCAAAAGATGCATGTGCATGCTTAAAACGCGTTTTCGCACAAATGCGTGCGCGGGTGCTAAAAAGAGCAGCATCGGCATGCTTAGCACGTCGTTTGGTAGAAATCCACGTGCGCGTTCTGCCAAAAGCACCATTTGCATGCACATCTTGTGGTTTTGCAGAAAACTTCATCCGCGTCTACCAAAAGATGCATGTGCATGCTTAAAACGCGTTTTCGCACAAATGCGTGCGCGGGTGCTAAAAAGAGCAGCATCGGCATGCTTAGCACGTCGTTTGGTAGAAATCCACGTGCGCGTTCTGCAAAAAGCACCATTTGCATGCACATCTTGTGGTTTTGCAGAAAACTTCATCCGCGTCTACCAAAAGATGCATGTGCATGCTTAAAACGCGTTTTCGCACAAATGCGTGCGCGGGTGCTAAAAAGAGCAGCATCGGCATGCTTAGCACGTCGTTTGGTAGAAATCCACGTGCGCGTTCTGCAAAAAGCACCATTTGCATGCACATCTTGTGGTTTTGCAGAAAACTTCATCCGCGTCTACCAAAAGATGCATGTGCATGCTTAAAACGCGTTTTCGCACAAATCCGTGCGCGGGTGCTAAAAAGAGCAGCATCGGCATGCTTAGCACGTCGTTTGGTAGAAATCCACGTGCGCGTTCTGCAAAAAGCACCATTTGCATGCGCATCTTGTGGTTTTGCAGAAAACTTCATCCGCGTCTACCAAAAGATGCATGTGCATGCTTAAAACGCGTTTTCGCACAAATCCGTGCGCGGGTGCTAAAAAGAGCAGCATCGGCATGCTTAGCACGTCGTTTGGTAGAAATCCACGTGCGCGTTCTGCCAAAAGCACCATTTGCATGCACATCTTGTGGTTTTGCAGAAAACTTCATCCGCGTCTACCAAAAGATGCATGTGCATGCTTAAAACGCGTTTTCGCACAAATCCGTGCGCGGGTGCTAAAAAGAGCAGCATCGGCAAGCTTAGCACATCGTTTGGTAGAAATCCACGTGCGCGTTCTGCAAAAAGCACCATTTGCATGCACATCTTGTGGTTTTGCAGAAAACTTCATCCGCGTCTACCAAAAGATGCATGTGCATGCTTAAAACGCGTTTTCGCACAAATGCGTGCGCGGGTGCTAAAAATAGCAGCATCGGCATGCTTAGCACGTCGTTTGGTAGAAATCCACGTGCGCGTTCTGCAAAAAGCACCATTTGCATGCACATCTTGTGGTTTTGCAGAAAACTTCATCCGCCTCTACCAAAAGATGCATGTGCGTGCTTAAAACGCGTTTTCGCACAAATGCGTGCGCGGGTGCTAAAAAGAGCAGCATCGGCATGCTTAGCACGTCGTTTGGTAGAAATCCACGTGCGCGTTCTGCCAAAAGCACCATTTGCATGCACATCTTGTGGTTTTGCAGAAAACTTCATCCGCGTCTACCAAAAGATGCATGTGCATGCTTAAAACGCGTTTTCGCACAAATGCGTGCGCGGGTGCTAAAAAGAGCAGCATCGGCATGCTTAGCACGTCGTTTGGTAGAAATCCACGTGCGCGTTCTGCAAAAAGCACCATTTGCATGCACATCTTGTGGTTTTGCAGAAAACTTCATCCGCGTCTACCAAAAGATGCATGTGCATGCTTAAAACGCGTTTTCGCACAAATGCGTGCGCGGGTGCTAAAAAGAGCAGCATCGGCATGCTTAGCACGTCGTTTGGTAGAAATCCACGTGCGCGTTCTGCAAAAAGCACCATTTGCATGCACATCTTGTGGTTTTGCAGAAAACTTCATCCGCGTCTACCAAAAGATGCATGTGCATGCTTAAAACGCGTTTTCGCACAAATCCGTGCGCGGGTGCTAAAAAGAGCAGCATCGGCATGCTTAGCACGTCGTTTGGTAGAAATCCACGTGCGCGTTCTGCAAAAAGCACCATTTGCATGCACATCTTGTGGTTTTGCAGAAAACTTCATCCGCGTCTACCAAAAGATGCATGTGCATGCTTAAAACGCGTTTTCGCACAAATGCGTGCGCGGGTGCTAAAAAGAGCAGCATCGGCATGCTTAGCACGTCGTTTGGTAGAAATCTACGTGCGCGTTCTGCCAAAAGCACCATTTGCATGCACATCTTGTGGTTTTGCAGAAAACTTCATCCGCGTCTACCAAAAGATGCATGTGCATGCTTAAAACGCGTTTTCGCACAAATGCGTGCGCGGGTGCTAAAAAGAGCAGCATCGGCATGCTTAGCACGTCGTTTGGTAGAAATCCACGTGCGCGTTCTGCCAAAAGCACCATTTGCATGCACATCTTGTGGTTTTGCAGAAAACTTCATCCGCGTCTACCAAAAGATGCATGTGCATGCTTAAAACGCGTTTTCGCACAAATCCGTGCGCGGGTGCTAAAAAGAGCAGCATCGGCATGCTTAGCACGTCGTTTGGTAGAAATTCACGTGCGCGCTCTGCAAAAAGCACCATTTGCATGCACATCTTGTGGTTTTGCAGAAAACTTCATCCGCGTCTACCAAAAGATGCATGTGCATGTTTAAACCCGTTTTCGCACAAATGCGTGCGCGGGTGCTAAAAAGAGCAGCATCGGCATGCTTAGCACGTCGTTTGGTAGAAATCCACGTGCGCGTTCTGCAAAAAGCACCATTTGCATGCACATCTTGTGGTTTTGCAGGAAACTTCATCCGCGTCTACCAAAAGATGCATGTGCATGCTTAAAACGCGTTTTCGCACAAATGCGTGCGCGGGTGCTAAAAAGAGCAGCATCGGCATGCTTAGCACGTCGTTTGGTAGAAATCCACGTGCGCGTTCTGCAAAAAGCACCATTTCCATGCACATCTTGTGGTTTTGCAGAAAACTTCATCCGCGTCTACCAAAAGATGCATGTGCGTGCTTAAAACGCGTTTTCGCACAAATGCGTGCGCGGGTGCTAAAAAGAGCAGCATCGGCATGCTTAGCACGTCGTTTGGTAGAAATCCACGTGCGCGTTCTGCAAAAAGCACCATTTGCATGCACATCTTGTGGTTTTGCAGAAAACTTCATCCGCGTCTACCAAAAGATGCATGTGCATGCTTAAAACGCGTTTTCGCACAAATGCGTGCGCGGGTGCTAAAAATAGCAGCATCGGCATGCTTAGCACGTCGTTTGGTAGAAATCCACGTGCGCGTTCTGCCAAAAGCACCATTTGCATGCACATCTTGTGGTTTTGCAGAAAACTTCATCCGCGTCTACCAAAAGATGCATGTGCATGCTTAAAACGCGTTTTCGCACAAATCCGTGCGCGGGTGCTAAAAAGAGCAGCATCGGCATGCTTAGCACGTCGTTTGGTAGAAATCCACGTGCGCGTTCTGCAAAAAGCACCATTTGCATGCACATCTTGTGGTTTTGCAGAAAACTTCATCCGCGTCTACCAAAAGATGCATGTGCATGTTTAAACCCGTTTTCGCACAAATGCGTGCGCGGGTGCTAAAAAGAGCAGCATCGGCATGCTTAGCACGTCGTTTGGTAGAAATCCACGTGCGCGTTCTGCAAAAAGCACCATTTGCATGCACATCTTGTGGTTTTGCAGGAAACTTCATCCGCGTCTACCAAAAGATGCATGTGCATGCTTAAAACGCGTTTTCGCACAAATGCGTGCGCGGGTGCTAAAAAGAGCAGCATCGGCATGCTTAGCACGTCGTTTGGTAGAAATCCACGTGCGCGTTCTGCAAAAAGCACCATTTGCATGCACATCTTGTGGTTTTGCAGAAAACTTCATCCGCGTCTACCAAAAGATGCATGTGCATGCTTAAAACGCGTTTTCGCACAAATGCGTGCGCGGGTGCTAAAAATAGCAGCATCGGCATGCTTAGCACGTCGTTTGGTAGAAATCCACGTGCGCGTTCTGCAAAAAGCACCATTTGCATGCACATCTTGTGGTTTTGCAGAAAACTTCATCCGCGTCTACCAAAAGATGCATGTGCATGCTTAAAACGCGTTTTCGCACAAATCCGTGCGCGGGCGCTAAAAAGAGCAGCATCGGCATGCTTAGCACGTCGTTTGGTAGAAATCCACGTGCGCGTTCTGCAAAAAGCACCATTTGCATGCACATCTTGTGGTTTTGCAGAAAACTTCATCCGCGTCTACCAAAAGATGCATGTGCATGCTTAAAACGCGTTTTCGCACAAATCCGTGCGCGGGTGCTAAAAAGAGCAGCATCGGCATGCTTAGCACGTCGTTTGGTAGAAATCCACGTGCGCGTTCTGCCAAAAGCACCATTTGCATGCACATCTTGTGGTTTTGCAGAAAACTTCATCCGCGTCTACCAAAAGATGCATGTGCATGCTTAAAACGCGTTTTCGCACAAATCCGTGCGCGGGTGCTAAAAAGAGCAGCATCGGCAAGCTTAGCACATCGTTTGGTAGAAATCCACGTGCGCGTTCTGCAAAAAGCACCATTTGCATGCACATCTTGTGGTTTTGCAGAAAACTTCATCCGCGTCTACCAAAAGATGCATGTGCATGCTTAAAACGCGTTTTCGCACAAATGCGTGCGCGGGTGCTAAAAAGAGCAGCATCGGCATGCTTAGCACGTCGTTTGGTAGAAATCCACGTGCGCGTTCTGCAAAAAGCACCATTTGCATGCACATCTTGTGGTTTTGCAGAAAACTTCATCCGCGTCTACCAAAAGATGCATGTGCATGCTTAAAACGCGTTTTCGCACAAATGCGTGCGCGGGTGCTAAAAAGAGCAGCATCGGCATGCTTAGCACGTCGTTTGGTAGAAATCCACGTGCGCGTTCTGCAAAAAGCACGATTTGCATGCACATCTTGTGGTTTTGCAGAAAACTTCATCCGCCTCTACCAAAAGATGCATGTGCATGCTTAAAACGCGTTTTCGCACAAATGCGTGCGCGGGTGCTAAAAAGAGCAGCATCGGCATGCTTAGCACGTCGTTTGGTAGAAATCCACGTGCGCGTTCTGCCAAAAGCACCATTTGCATGCACATCTTGTGGTTTTGCAGAAAACTTCATCCGCGTCTACCAAAAGATGCATGTGCATGCTTAAAACGCGTTTTCGCACAAATGCGTGCGCGGGTGCTAAAAAGAGCAGCATCGGCATGCTTAGCACGTCGTTTGGTAGAAATCCACGTGCGCGTTCTGCAAAAAGCACCATTTGCATGCACATCTTGTGGTTTTGCAGAAAACTTCATCCGCGTCTACCAAAAGATGCATGTGCATGCTTAAAACGCGTTTTCGCACAAATGCGTGCGCGGGTGCTAAAAAGAGCAGCATCGGCATGCTTAGCACGTCGTTTGGTAGAAATCCACGTGCGCGTTCTGCAAAAAGCACCATTTGCATGCACATCTTGTGGTTTTGCAGAAAACTTCATCCGCGTCTACCAAAAGATGCATGTGCATGCTTAAAACGCGTTTTCGCACAAATCCGTGCGCGGGTGCTAAAAAGAGCAGCATCGGCATGCTTAGCACGTCGTTTGGTAGAAATCCACGTGCGCGTTCTGCAAAAAGCACCATTTGCATGCGCATCTTGTGGTTTTGCAGAAAACTTCATCCGCGTCTACCAAAAGATGCATGTGCATGCTTAAAACGCGTTTTCGCACAAATCCGTGCGCGGGTGCTAAAAAGAGCAGCATCGGCATGCTTAGCACGTCGTTTGGTAGAAATCCACGTGCGCGTTCTGCCAAAAGCACCATTTGCATGCACATCTTGTGGTTTTGCAGAAAACTTCATCCGCGTCTACCAAAAGATGCATGTGCATGCTTAAAACGCGTTTTCGCACAAATCCGTGCGCGGGTGCTAAAAAGAGCAGCATCGGCAAGCTTAGCACATCGTTTGGTAGAAATCCACGTGCGCGTTCTGCAAAAAGCACCATTTGCATGCACATCTTGTGGTTTTGCAGAAAACTTCATCCGCGTCTACCAAAAGATGCATGTGCATGCTTAAAACGCGTTTTCGCACAAATGCGTGCGCGGGTGCTAAAAAGAGCAGCATCGGCATGCTTAGCACGTCGTTTGGTAGAAATCCACGTGCGCGTTCTGCAAAAAGCACCATTTGCATGCACATCTTGTGGTTTTGCAGAAAACTTCATCCGCGTCTACCAAAAGATGCATGTGCATGCTTAAAACGCGTTTTCGCACAAATCCGTGCGCGGGTGCTAAAAAGAGCAGCATCGGCATGCTTAGCACGTCGTTTGGTAGAAATCCACGTGCGCGTTCTGCAAAAAGCACCATTTGCATGCACATCTTGTCGTTTTGCAGAAAACTTCATCCGCGTCTACCAAAAGATGCATGTGCATGCTTAAAACGCGTTTTCGCACAAATCCGTGCGCGGGTGCTAAAAAGAGCAGCATCGGCATGCTTAGCACGTCGTTTGGTAGAAATCCACGTGCGCGTTCTGCCAAAAGCACCATTTGCATGCACATCTTGTGGTTTTGCAGAAAACTTCATCCGCGTCTACCAAAAGATGCATGTGCATGCTTAAAACGCGTTTTCGCACAAATCCGTGCGCGGGTGCTAAAAAGAGCAGCATCGGCAAGCTTAGCACATCGTTTGGTAGAAATCCACGTGCGCGTTCTGCAAAAAGCACCATTTGCGTGCACATCTTGTGGTTTTGCAGAAAACTTCATCCGCGTCTACCAAAAGATGCATGTGCATGCTTAAAACGCGTTTTCGCACAAATGCGTGCGCGGGTGCTAAAAAGAGCAGCATCGGCATGCTTAGCACGTCGTTTGGTAGAAATCCACGTGCGCGTTCTGCAAAAAGCACCATTTGCATGCACATCTTGTGGTTTTGCAGAAAACTTCATCCGCGTCTACCAAAAGATGCATGTGCATGCTTAAAACGCGTTTTCGCACAAATGCGTGCGCGGGTGCTAAAAAGAGCAGCATCGGCATGCTTAGCACGTCGTTTGGTAGAAATCCACGTGCGCGTTCTGCAAAAAGCACCATTTGCATGCACATCTTGTGGTTTTGCAGAAAACTTCATCCGCCTCTACCAAAAGATGCATGTGCATGCTTAAAACGCGTTTTCGCACAAATGCGTGCGCGGGTGCTAAAAAGAGCAGCATCGGCATGCTTAGCACGTCGTTTGGTAGAAATCCACGTGCGCGTTCTGCCAAAAGCACCATTTGCATGCACATCTTGTGGTTTTGCAGAAAACTTCATCCGCGTCTACCAAAAGATGCATGTGCATGCTTAAAACGCGTTTTCGCACAAATGCGTGCGCGGGTGCTAAAAAGAGCAGCATCGGCATGCTTAGCACGTCGTTTGGTAGAAATCCACGTGCGCGTTCTGCAAAAAGCACCATTTGCATGCACATCTTGTGGTTTTGCAGAAAACTTCATCCGCGTCTACCAAAAGATGCATGTGCATGCTTAAAACGCGTTTTCGCACAAATGCGTGCGCGGGTGCTAAAAAGAGCAGCATCGGCATGCTTAGCACGTCGTTTGGTAGAAATCCACGTGCGCGTTCTGCAAAAAGCACCATTTGTATGCACATCTTGTGGTTTTGCAGAAAACTTCATCCGCGTCTACCAAAAGATGCATGTGCATGCTTAAAACGCGTTTTCGCACAAATCCGTGCGCGGGTGCTAAAAAGAGCAGCATCGGCATGCTTAGCACGTCGTTTGGTAGAAATCCACGTGCGCGTTCTGCAAAAAGCACCATTTGCATGCGCATCTTGTGGTTTTGCAGAAAACTTCATCCGCGTCTACCAAAAGATGCGTGTGCATGCTTAAAACGCGTTTTCGCACAAATCCGTGCGCGGGTGCTAAAAAGAGCAGCATCGGCATGCTTAGCACGTCGTTTGGTAGAAATCCACGTGCGCGTTCTGCCAAAAGCACCATTTGCATGCACATCTTGTGGTTTTGCAGAAAACTTCATCCGCGTCTACCAAAAGATGCATGTGCATGCTTAAAACGCGTTTTCGCACAAATCCGTGCGCGGGTGCTAAAAAGAGCAGCATCGGCAAGCTTAGCACATCGTTTGGTAGAAATCCACGTGCGCGTTCTGCAAAAAGCACCATTTGCATGCACATCTTGTGGTTTTGCAGAAAACTTCATCCGCGTCTACCAAAAGATGCATGTGCATGCTTAAAACGCGTTTTCGCACAAATGCGTGCGCGGGTGCTAAAAAGAGCAGCATCGGCATGCTTAGCACGTCGTTTGGTAGAAATCCACGTGCGCGTTCTGCAAAAAGCACCATTTGCATGCACATCTTGTGGTTTTGCAGAAAACTTCATCCGCGTCTACCAAAAGATGCATGTGCATGCTTAAAACGCGTTTTCGCACAAATGCGTGCGCGGGTGCTAAAAAGAGCAGCATCGGCATGCTTAGCACGTCGTTTGGTAGAAATCCACGTGCGCGTTCTGCCAAAAGCACCATTTGCATGCACATCTTGTGGTTTTGCAGAAAACTTCATCCGCCTCTACCAAAAGATGCATGTGCATGCTTAAAACGCGTTTTCGCACAAATGCGTGCGCGGGTGCTAAAAAGAGCAGCATCGGCATGCTTAGCACGTCGTTTGGTAGAAATCCACGTGCGCGTTCTGCCAAAAGCACCATTTGCATGCACATCTTGTGGTTTTGCAGAAAACTTCATCCGCGTCTACCAAAAGATGCATGTGCATGCTTAAAACGCGTTTTCGCACAAATGCGTGCGCGGGTGCTAAAAAGAGCAGCATCGGCATGCTTAGCACGTCGTTTGGTAGAAATCCACGTGCGCGTTCTGCAAAAAGCACCATTTGCATGCACATCTTGTGGTTTTGCAGAAAACTTCATCCGCGTCTACCAAAAGATGCATGTGCATGCTTAAAACGCGTTTTCGCACAAATGCGTGCGCGGGTGCTAAAAAGAGCAGCATCGGCATGCTTAGCACGTCGTTTGGTAGAAATCCACGTGCGCGTTCTGCAAAAAGCACCATTTGCATGCACATCTTGTGGTTTTGCAGAAAACTTCATCCGCGTCTACCAAAAGATGCATGTGCATGCTTAAAACGCGTTTTCGCACAAATCCGTGCGCGGGTGCTAAAAAGAGCAGCATCGGCATGCTTAGCACGTCGTTTGGTAGAAATCCACGTGCGCGTTCTGCAAAAAGCACCATTTGCATGCACATCTTGTGGTTTTGCAGAAAACTTCATCCGCCTCTACCAAAAGATGCATGTGCATGCTTAAAACGCGTTTTCGCACAAATGCGTGCGCGGGTGCTAAAAAGAGCAGCATCGGCATGCTTAGCACGTCGTTTGGTAGAAATCCACGTGCGCGTTCTGCCAAAAGCGCCATTTGCATGCACATCTTGTGGTTTTGCAGAAAACTTCATCCGCGTCTACCAAAAGATGCATGTGCATGCTTAAAACGCGTTTTCGCACAAATGCGTGCGCGGGTGCTAAAAAGAGCAGCATCGGCATGCTTAGCACGTCGTTTGGTAGAAATCCACGTGCGCGTTCTGCAAAAAGCACCATTTGCATGCACATCTTGTGGTTTTGCAGAAAACTTCATCCGCGTCTACCAAAAGATGCATGTGCATGCTTAAAACGCGTTTTCGCACAAATGCGTGCGCGGGTGCTAAAAAGAGCAGCATCGGCATGCTTAGCACGTCGTTTGGTAGAAATCCACGTGCGCGTTCTGCAAAAAGCACCATTTGCATGCACATCTTGTGGTTTTGCAGAAAACTTCATCCGCGTCTACCAAAAGATGCATGTGCATGCTTAAAACGCGTTTTCGCACAAATGCGTGCGCGGGTGCTAAAAAGAGCAGCATCGGCATGCTTAGCACGTCGTTTGGTAGAAATCCACGTGCGCGTTCTGCAAAAAGCACCATTTGCATGCACATCTTGTGGTTTTGCAGAAAACTTCATCCGCGTCTACCAAAAGATGCATGTGCATGCTTAAAACGCGTTTTCGCACAAATCCGTGCGCGGGTGCTAAAAAGAGCAGCATCGGCATGCTTAGCACGTCGTTTGGTAGAAATCCACGTGCGCGTTCTGCAAAAAGCACCATTTGCATGCGCATCTTGTGGTTTTGCAGAAAACTTCATCCGCGTCTACCAAAAGATGCATGTGCATGCTTAAAACGCGTTTTCGCACAAATCCGTGCGCGGGTGCTAAAAAGAGCAGCATCGGCATGCTTAGCACGTCGTTTGGTAGAAATCCACGTGCGCGTTCTGCCAAAAGCACCATTTGCATGCACATCTTGTGGTTTTGCAGAAAACTTCATCCGCGTCTACCAAAAGATGCATGTGCATGCTTAAAACGCGTTTTCGCACAAATCCGTGCGCGGGTGCTAAAAAGAGCAGCATCGGCAAGCTTAGCACATCGTTTGGTAGAAATCCACGTGCGCGTTCTGCAAAAAGCACCATTTGCATGCACATCCTGTGGTTTTGCAGAAAACTTCATCCGCGTCTACCAAAAGATGCATGTGCATGCTTAAAACGCGTTTTCCCACAAATGCGTGCGCGGGTGCTAAAAAGAGCAGCATCGGCATGCTTAGCACGTCGTTTGGTAGAAATCCACGTGCGCGTTCTGCAAAAAGCACCATTTGCATGCACATCTTGTGGTTTTGCAGAAAACTTCATCCGCGTCTACCAAAAGATGCATGTGCATGCTTAAAACGCGTTTTCGCACAAATCCGTGCGCGGGTGCTAAAAAGAGCAGCATCGGCATGCTTAGCACGTCGTTTGGTAGAAATCCACGTGCGCGTTCTGCAAAAAGCACCATTTGCATGCACATCTTGTGGTTTTGCAGAAAACTTCATCCGCCTCTACCAAAAGATGCATGTGCATGCTTAAAACGCGTTTTCGCACAAATGCGTGCGCGGGTGCTAAAAAGAGCAGCATCGGCATGCTTAGCACGTCGTTTGGTAGAAATCCACGTGCGCGTTCTGCCAAAAGCACCATTTGCATGCACATCTTGTGGTTTTGCAGAAAACTTCATCCGCGTCTACCAAAAGATGCATGTGCATGCTTAAAACGCGTTTTCGCACAAATGCGTGCGCGGGTGCTAAAAAGAGCAGCATCGGCATGCTTAGCACGTCGTTTGGTAGAAATCCACGTGCGCGTTCTGCAAAAAGCACCATTTGCATGCACATCTTGTGGTTTTGCAGAAAACTTCATCCGCGTCTACCAAAAGATGCATGTGCATGCTTAAAACGCGTTTTCGCACAAATGCGTGCGCGGGTGCTAAAAAGAGCAGCATCGGCATGCTTAGCACGTCGTTTGGTAGAAATCCACGTGCGCGTTCTGCAAAAAGCACCATTTGCATGCACATCTTGTGGTTTTGCAGAAAACTTCATCCGCGTCTACCAAAAGATGCATGTGCATGCTTAAAACGCGTTTTCGCACAAATCCGTGCGCGGGTGCTAAAAAGAGTAGCATCGGCATGCTTAGCACGTCGTTTGGTAGAAATCCACGTGCGCGTTCTGCAAAAAGCACCATTTGCATGCACATCTTGTGGTTTTGCAGAAAACTTCATCCGCGTCTACCAAAAGATGCATGTGCATGCTTAAAACGCGTTTTCGCACAAATGCGTGCGCGGGTGCTAAAAAGAGCAGCATCGGCATGCTTAGCACGTCGTTTGGTAGAAATCCACGTGCGCGTTCTGCCAAAAGCACCATTTGCATGCACATCTTGTGGTTTTGCAGAAAACTTCATCCGCGTCTACCAAAAGATGCATGTGCATGCTTAAAACGCGTTTTCGCACAAATGCGTGCGCGGGTGCTAAAAAGAGCAGCATCGGCATGCTTAGCACGTCGTTTGGTAGAAATCCACGTGCGCGTTCTGCCAAAAGCACCATTTGCATGCACATCTTGTGGTTTTGCAGAAAACTTCATCCGCGTCTACCAAAAGATGCATGTGCATGCTTAAAACGCGTTTTCGCACAAATCCGTGCGCGGGTGCTAAAAAGAGCAGCATCGGCATGCTTAGCACGTCGTTTGGTAGAAATTCACGTGCGCGTTCTGCAAAAAGCACCATTTGCATGCACATCTTGTGGTTTTGCAGAAAACTTCATCCGCGTCTACCAAAAGATGCATGTGCATGTTTAAACCCGTTTTCGCACAAATGCGTGCGCGGGAGCTAAAAAGAGCAGCATCGGCATGCTTAGCACGTCGTTTGGTAGAAATCCACGTGCGCGTTCTGCCAAAAGCACCATTTGCATGCACATCTTGTGGTTTTGCAGAAAACTTCATCCGCGTCTACCAAAAGATGCATGTGCATGCTTAAAACGCGTTTTCGCACAAATGCGTGCGCGGGTGCTAAAAAGAGCAGCATCGGCATGCTTAGCACGTCGTTTGGTAGAAATCCACGTGCGCGTTCTGCAAAAAGCACCATTTGCATGCACATCTTGTGGTTTTGCAGAAAACTTCATCCGCGTCTACCAAAAGATGCATGTGCATGCTTAAAACGCGTTTTCGCACAAATGCGTGCGCGGGTGCTAAAAAGAGCAGCATCGGCATGCTTAGCACGTCGTTTGGTAGAAATCCACGTGCGCGTTCTGCAAAAAGCACCATTTGCATGCACATCTTGTGGTTTTGCAGAAAACTTCATCCGCGTCTACCAAAAGATGCATGTGCATGCTTAAAACGCGTTTTCGCACAAATCCGTGCGCGGGTGCTAAAAAGAGCAGCATCGGCATGCTTAGCACGTCGTTTGGTAGAAATCCACGTGCGCGTTCTGCAAAAAGCACCATTTGCATGCACATCTTGTGGTTTTGCAGAAAACTTCATCCGCGTCTACCAAAAGATGCATGTGCATGCTTAAAACGCGTTTTCGCACAAATGCGTGCGCGGGTGCTAAAAAGAGCAGCATCGGCATGCTTAGCACGTCGTTTGGTAGAAATCCACGTGCGCGTTCTGCCAAAAGCACCATTTGCATGCACATCTTGTGGTTTTGCAGAAAACTTCATCCGCGTCTACCAAAAGATGCATGTGCATGCTTAAAACGCGTTTTCGCACAAATGCGTGCGCGGGTGCTAAAAAGAGCAGCATCGGCATGCTTAGCACGTCGTTTGGTAGAAATCCACGTGCGCGTTCTGCCAAAAGCACCATTTGCATGCACATCTTGTGGTTTTGCAGAAAACTTCATCCGCGTCTACCAAAAGATGCATGTGCATGCTTAAAACGCGTTTTCGCACAAATCCGTGCGCGGGTGCTAAAAAGAGCAGCATCGGCATGCTTAGCACGTCGTTTGGTAGAAATTCACATGCGCGTTCTGCAAAAAGCACCATTTGCATGCACATCTTGTGGTTTTGCAGAAAACTTCATCCGCGTCTACCAAAAGATGCATGTGCATGTTTAAACCCGTTTTCGCACAAATGCGTGCGCGGGTGCTAAAAAGAGCAGCATCGGCATGCTTAGCACGTCGTTTGGTAGAAATCCACGTGCGCGTTCTGCAAAAAGCACCATTTGCATGCACATCTTGTGGTTTTGCAGGAAACTTCATCCGCGTCTACCAAAAGATGCATGTGCATGCTTAAAACGCGTTTTCGCACAAATGCGTGCGCGGGTGCTAAAAAGAGCAGCATCGGCATGCTTAGCACGTCGTTTGGTAGAAATCCACGTGCGCGTTCTGCAAAAAGCACCATTTCCATGCACATCTTGTGGTTTTGCAGAAAACTTCATCCGCGTCTACCAAAAGATGCATGTGCGTGCTTAAAACGCGTTTTCGCACAAATGCGTGCGCGGGTGCTAAAAAGAGCAGCATCGGCATGCTTAGCACGTCGTTTGGTAGAAATCCACGTGCGCGTTCTGCAAAAAGCACCATTTGCATGCACATCTTGTGGTTTTGCAGAAAACTTCATCCGCGTCTACCAAAAGATGCATGTGCATGCTTAAAACGCGTTTTCGCACAAATGCGTGCGCGGGTGCTAAAAATAGCAGCATCGGCATGCTTAGCACGTCGTTTGGTAGAAATCCACGTGCGCGTTCTGCCAAAAGCACCATTTGCATGCACATCTTGTGGTTTTGCAGAAAACTTCATCCGCGTCTACCAAAAGATGCATGTGCATGCTTAAAACGCGTTTTCGCACAAATCCGTGCGCGGGTGCTAAAAAGAGCAGCATCGGTATGCTTAGCACGTCGTTTGGTAGAAATCCACGTGCGCGTTCTGCAAAAAGCACCATTTGCATGCACATCTTGTGGTTTTGCAGAAAACTTCATCCGCGTCTACCAAAAGATGCATGTGCATGTTTAAACCCGTTTTCGCACAAATGCGTGCGCGGGTGCTAAAAAGAGCAGCATCGGCATGCTTAGCACGTCGTTTGGTAGAAATCCACGTGCGCGTTCTGCAAAAAGCACCATTTGCATGCACATCTTGTGGTTTTGCAGGAAACTTCATCCGCGTCTACCAAAAGATGCATGTGCATGCTTAAAACGCGTTTTCGCACAAATGCGTGCGCGGGTGCTAAAAAGAGCAGCATCGGCATGCTTAGCACGTCGTTTGGTAGAAATCCACGTGCGCGTTCTGCAAAAAGCACCATTTGCATGCACATCTTGTGGTTTTGCAGAAAACTTCATCCGCGTCTACCAAAAGATGCATGTGCATGCTTAAAACGCGTTTTCGCACAAATGCGTGCGCGGGTGCTAAAAATAGCAGCATCGGCATGCTTAGCACGTCGTTTGGTAGAAATCCACGTGCGCGTTCTGCAAAAAGCACCATTTGCATGCACATCTTGTGGTTTTGCAGAAAACTTCATCCGCGTCTACCAAAAGATGCATGTGCATGCTTAAAACGCGTTTTCGCACAAATCCGTGCGCGGGTGCTAAAAAGAGCAGCATCGGCATGCTTAGCACGTCGTTTGGTAGAAATCCACGTGCGCGTTCTGCAAAAAGCACCATTTGCATGCACATCTTGTGGTTTTGCAGAAAACTTCATCCGCGTCTACCAAAAGATGCATGTGCATGCTTAAAACGCGTTTTCGCACAAATCCGTGCGCGGGTGCTAAAAAGAGCAGCATCGGCATGCTTAGCACGTCGTTTGGTAGAAATCCACGTGCGCGTTCTGCCAAAAGCACCATTTGCATGCACATCTTGTGGTTTTGCAGAAAACTTCATCCGCGTCTACCAAAAGATGCATGTGCATGCTTAAAACGCGTTTTCGCACAAATCCGTGCGCGGGTGCTAAAAAGAGCAGCATCGGCAAGCTTAGCACATCGTTTGGTAGAAATCCACGTGCGCGTTCTGCAAAAAGCACCATTTGCATGCACATCTTGTGGTTTTGCAGAAAACTTCATCCGCGTCTACCAAAAGATGCATGTGCATGCTTAAAACGCGTTTTCGCACAAATGCGTGCGCGGGTGCTAAAAAGAGCAGCATCGGCATGCTTAGCACGTCGTTTGGTAGAAATCCACGTGCGCGTTCTGCAAAAAGCACCATTTGCATGCACATCTTGTGGTTTTGCAGAAAACTTCATCCGCGTCTACCAAAAGATGCATGTGCATGCTTAAAACGCGTTTTCGCACAAATGCGTGCGCGGGTGCTAAAAAGAGCAGCATCGGCATGCTTAGCACGTCGTTTGGTAGAAATCCACGTGCGCGTTCTGCAAAAAGCACCATTTGCATGCACATCTTGTGGTTTTGCAGAAAACTTCATCCGCCTCTACCAAAAGATGCATGTGCATGCTTAAAACGCGTTTTCGCACAAATGCGTGCGCGGGTGCTAAAAAGAGCAGCATCGGCATGCTTAGCACGTCGTTTGGTAGAAATCCACGTGCGCGTTCTGCCAAAAGCACCATTTGCATGCACATCTTGTGGTTTTGCAGAAAACTTCATCCGCGTCTACCAAAAGATGCATGTGCATGCTTAAAACGCGTTTTCGCACAAATGCGTGCGCGGGTGCTAAAAAGAGCAGCATCGGCATGCTTAGCACGTCGTTTGGTAGAAATCCACGTGCGCGTTCTGCAAAAAGCACCATTTGCATGCACATCTTGTGGTTTTGCAGAAAACTTCATCCGCGTCTACCAAAAGATGCATGTGCATGCTTAAAACGCGTTTTCGCACAAATGCGTGCGCGGGTGCTAAAAAGAGCAGCATCGGCATGCTTAGCACGTCGTTTGGTAGAAATCCACGTGCGCGTTCTGCAAAAAGCACCATTTGCATGCACATCTTGTGGTTTTGCAGAAAACTTCATCCGCGTCTACCAAAAGATGCATGTGCATGCTTAAAACGCGTTTTCGCACAAATCCGTGCGCGGGTGCTAAAAAGAGCAGCATCGGCATGCTTAGCACGTCGTTTGGTAGAAATCCACGTGCGCGTTCTGCAAAAAGCACCATTTGCATGCGCATCTTGTGGTTTTGCAGAAAACTTCATCCGCGTCTACCAAAAGATGCATGTGCATGCTTAAAACGCGTTTTCGCACAAATCCGTGCGCGGGTGCTAAAAAGAGCAGCATCGGCATGCTTAGCACGTCGTTTGGTAGAAATCCACGTGCGCGTTCTGCCAAAAGCACCATTTGCATGCACATCTTGTGGTTTTGCAGAAAACTTCATCCGCGTCTACCAAAAGATGCATGTGCATGCTTAAAACGCGTTTTCGCACAACAAATCCGTGCGCGGGTGCTAAAAAGAGCAGCATCGGCAAGCTTAGCACATCGTTTGGTAGAAATCCACGTGCGCGTTCTGCAAAAAGCACCATTTGCATGCACATCTTGTGGTTTTGCAGAAAACTTCATCCGCGTCTACCAAAAGATGCATGTGCATGCTTAAAACGCGTTTTCGCACAAATGCGTGCGCGGGTGCTAAAAATAGCAGCATCGGCATGCTTAGCACGTCGTTTGGTAGAAATCCACGTGCGCGTTCTGCAAAAAGCACCATTTGCATGCACATCTTGTGGTTTTGCAGAAAACTTCATCCGCCTCTACCAAAAGATGCATGTGCATGCTTAAAACGCGTTTTCGCACAAATGCGTGCGCGGGTGCTAAAAAGAGCAGCATCGGCATGCTTAGCACGTCGTTTGGTAGAAATCCACGTGCGCGTTCTGCCAAAAGCACCATTTGCATGCACATCTTGTGGTTTTGCAGAAAACTTCATCCGCGTCTACCAACAGATGCATGTGCATGCTTAAAACGCGTTTTCGCACAAATGCGTGCGCGGGTGCTAAAAAGAGCAGCATCGGCATGCTTAGCACGTCGTTTGGTAGAAATCCACGTGCGCGTTCTGCAAAAAGCACCATTTGCATGCATATCTTGTGGTTTTGCAGAAAACTTCATCCGCGTCTACCAAAAGATGCATGTGCATGCTTAAAACGCGTTTTCGCACAAATGCGTGCGCGGGTGCTAAAAAGAGCAGCATCGGCATGCTTAGCACGTCGTTTGGTAGAAATCCACGTGCGCGTTCTGCAAAAAGCACCATTTGCATGCACATCTTGTGGTTTTGCAGAAAACTTCATCCGCGTCTACCAAAAGATGCATGTGCATGCTTAAAACGCGTTTTCGCACAAATCCGTGCGCGGGTGCTAAAAAGAGCAGCATCGGCATGCTTAGCACGTCGTTTGGTAGAAATCCACGTGCGCGTTCTGCAAAAAGCACCATTTGCATGCACATCTTGTGGTTTTGCAGAAAACTTCATCCGCGTCTACCAAAAGATGCATGTGCATGCTTAAAACGCGTTTTCGCACAAATCCGTGCGCGGGTGCTAAAAAGAGCAGCATCGGCATGCTTAGCACGTCGTTTGGTAGAAATCCACGTGCGCGTTCTGCCAAAAGCACCATTTGCATGCACATCTTGTGGTTTTGCAGAAAACTTCATCCGCGTCTACCAAAAGATGCATGTGCATGCTTAAAACGCGTTTTCGCACAAATCCGTGCGCGGGTGCTAAAAAGAGCAGCATCGGCAAGCTTAGCACATCGTTTGGTAGAAATCCACGTGCGCGTTCTGCAAAAAGCACCATTTGCATGCACATCTTGTGGTTTTGCAGAAAACTTCATCCGCGTCTACCAAAAGATGCATGTGCTTGCTTAAAACGCGTTTTCGCACAAATGCGTGCGCGGGTGCTAAAAAGAGCAGCATCGGCATGCTTAGCACGTCGTTTGGTAGAAATCCACGTGCGCGTTCTGCAAAAAGCACCATTTGCATGCACATCTTGTGGTTTTGCAGAAAACTTCATCCGCGTCTACCAAAAGATGCATGTGCATGCTTAAAACGCGTTTTCGCACAAATGCGTGCGCGGGTGCTAAAAAGAGCAGCATCGGCATGCTTAGCACGTCGTTTGGTAGAAATCCACGTGCGCGTTCTGCAAAAAGCACCATTTGCATGCACATCTTGTGGTTTTGCAGAAAACTTCATCCGCCTCTACCAAAAGATGCATGTGCATGCTTAAAACGCGTTTTCGCACAAATGCGTGCGCGGGTGCTAAAAAGAGCAGCATCGGCATGCTTAGCACGTCGTTTGGTAGAAATCCACGTGCGCGTTCTGCCAAAAGCACCATTTGCATGCACATCTTGTGGTTTTGCAGAAAACTTCATCCGCGTCTACCAAAAGATGCATGTGCATGCTTAAAACGCGTTTTCGCACAAATGCGTGCGCGGGTGCTAAAAAGAGCAGCATCGGCATGCTTAGCACGTCGTTTGGTAGAAATCCACGTGCGCGTTCTGCAAAAAGCACCATTTGCATGCACATCTTGTGGTTTTGCAGAAAACTTCATCCGCGTCTACCAAAAGATGCATGTGCATGCTTAAAACGCGTTTTCGCACAAATGCGTGCGCGGGTGCTAAAAAGAGCAGCATCGGCATGCTTAGCACGTCGTTTGGTAGAAATCCACGTGCGCGTTCTGCAAAAAGCACCATTTGCATGCACATCTTGTGGTTTTGCAGAAAACTTCATCCGCGTCTACCAAAAGATGCATGTGCATGCTTAAAACGCGTTTTCGCACAAATCCGTGCGCGGGTGCTAAAAAGAGCAGCATCGGCATGCTTAGCACGTCGTTTGGTAGAAATCCACGTGCGCGTTCTGCAAAAAGCACCATTTGCATGCGCATCTTGTGGTTTTGCAGAAAACTTCATCCGCGTCTACCAAAAGATGCATGTGCATGCTTAAAACGCGTTTTCGCACAAATCCGTGCGCGGGTGCTAAAAAGAGCAGCATCGGCATGCTTAGCACGTCGTTTGGTAGAAATCCACGTGCGCGTTCTGCCAAAAGCACCATTTGCATGCACATCTTGTGGTTTTGCAGAAAACTTCATCCGCGTCTACCAAAAGATGCATGTGCATGCTTAAAACGCGTTTTCGCACAAATCCGTGCGCGGGTGCTAAAAAGAGCAGCATCGGCAAGCTTAGCACATCGTTTGGTAGAAATCCACGTGCGCGTTCTGCAAAAAGCACCATTTGCATGCACATCTTGTGGTTTTGCAGAAAACTTCATCCGCGTCTACCAAAAGATGCATGTGCATGCTTAAAACGCGTTTTCGCACAAATGCATGCGCGGGTGCTAAAAAGAGCAGCATCGGCATGCTTAGCACGTCGTTTGGTAGAAATCCACGTGCGCGTTCTGCAAAAAGCACCATTTGCATGCACATCTTGTGGTTTTGCAGAAAACTTCATCCGCGTCTACCAAAAGATGCATGTGCATGCTTAAAACGCGTTTTCGCACAAATCCGTGCGCGGGTGCTAAAAAGAGCAGCATCGGCATGCTTAGCACGTCGTTTGGTAGAAATCCACGTGCGCGTTCTGCAAAAAGCACCATTTGCATGCGCATCTTGTGGTTTTGCAGAAAACTTCATCCGCGTCTACCAAAAGATGCATGTGCATGCTTAAAACGCGTTTTCGCACAAATGCGTGCGCGGGTGCTAAAAAGAGCAGCATCGGCATGCTTAGCACGTCGTTTGGTAGAAATCCACGTGCGCGTTCTGCCAAAAGCACCATTTGCATGCACATCTTGTGGTTTTGCAGAAAACTTCATCCGCCTCTACCAAAAGATGCATGTGCATGCTTAAAACGCGTTTTCGCACAAATGCGTGCGCGGGTGCTAAAAAGAGCAGCATCGGCATGCTTAGCACGTCGTTTGGTAGAAATCCACGTGCGCGTTCTGCCAAAAGCACCATTTGCATGCACATCTTGTGGTTTTGCAGAAAACTTCATCCGCGTCTACCAAAAGATGCATGTGCATGCTTAAAACGCGTTTTCGCACAAATGCGTGCGCGGGTGCTAAAAAGAGCAGCATCGGCATGCTTAGCACGTCGTTTGGTAGAAATCCACGTGCGCGTTCTGCAAAAAGCACCATTTGCATGCACATCTTGTGGTTTTGCAGAAAACTTCATCCGCGTCTACCAAAAGATGCATGTGCATGCTTAAAACGCGTTTTCGCACAAATGCGTGCGCGGGTGCTAAAAAGAGCAGCATCGGCATGCTTAGCACGTCGTTTGGTAGAAATCCACGTGCGCGTTCTGCAAAAAGCACCATTTGCATGCACATCTTGTGGTTTTGCAGAAAACTTCATCCGCGTCTACCAAAAGATGCATGTGCATGCTTAAAACGCGTTTTCGCACAAATCCGTGCGCGGGTGCTAAAAAGAGCAGCATCGGCATGCTTAGAACGTCGTTTGGTAGAAATCCACGTGCGCGTTCTGCAAAAAGCACCATTTGCATGCACATCTTGTGGTTTTGCAGAAAACTTCATCCGCCTCTACCAAAAGATGCATGTGCATGCTTAAAACGCGTTTTCGCACAAATGCGTGCGCGGGTGCTAAAAATAGCAGCATCGGCATGCTTAGCACGTCGTTTGGTAGAAATCCACGTGCGCGTTCTGCAAAAAGCACCATTTGCATGCACATCTTGTGGTTTTGCAGAAAACTTCATCCGCCTCTACCAAAAGATGCATGTGCATGCTTAAAACGCGTTTTCGCACAAATGCGTGCGCGGGTGCTAAAAAGAGCAGCATCGGCAAGCTTAGCACGTCGTTTGGTAGAAATCCACGTGCGCGTTCTGCCAAAAGCACCATTTGCATGCACATCTTGTGGTTTTGCAGAAAACTTCATCCGCGTCTACCAAAAGATGCATGTGCATGCTTAAAACGCGTTTTCGCACAAATGCGTGCGCGGGTGCTAAAAAGAGCAGCATCGGCATGCTTAGCACGTCGTTTGGTAGAAATCCACGTGCGCGTTCTGCAAAAAGCACCATTTGCATGCACATCTTGTGGTTTTGCAGAAAACTTCATCCGCGTCTACCAAAAGATGCATGTGCATGCTTAAAACGCGTTTTCGCACAAATGCGTGCGCGGGTGCTAAAAAGAGCAGCATCGGCATGCTTAGCACGTCGTTTGGTAGAAATCCACGTGCGCGTTCTGCAAAAAGCACCATTTGCATGCACATCTTGTGGTTTTGCAGAAAACTTCATCCGCGTCTACCAAAAGATGCATGTGCATGCTTAAAACGCGTTTTCGCACAAATCCGTGCGCGGGTGCTAAAAAGAGCAGCATCGGCATGCTTAGCACGTCGTTTGGTAGAAATCCACGTGCGCGTTCTGCAAAAAGCACCATTTGCATGCACATCTTGTGGTTTTGCAGAAAACTTCATCCGCGTCTACCAAAAGATGCATGTGCATGCTTAAAACGCGTTTTCGCACAAATGCGTGCGCGGGTGCTAAAAAGAGCAGCATCGGCATGCTTAGCACGTCGTTTGGTAGAAATCCACGTGCGCGTTCTGCAAAAAGCACCATTTGCATGCACATCTTGTGGTTTTGCAGAAAACTTCATCCGCCTCTACCAAAAGATGCATGTGCATGCTTAAAACGCGTTTTCGCACAAATGCGTGCGCGGGTGCTAAAAAGAGCAGCATCGGCATGCTTAGCACGTCGTTTGGTAGAAATCCACGTGCGCGTTCTGCCAAAAGCACCATTTGCATGCACATCTTGTGGTTTTGCAGAAAACTTCATCCGCGTCTACCAAAAGATGCATGTGCATGCTTAAAACGCGTTTTCGCACAAATGCGTGCGCGGGTGCTAAAAAGAGCAGCATCGGCATGCTTAGCACGTCATTTGGTAGAAATCCACGTGCGCGTTCTGCAAAAAGCACCATTTGCATGCACATCTTGTGGTTTTGCAGAAAACTTCATCCGCGTCTACCAAAAGATGCATGTGCATGCTTAAAACGCGTTTTCGCACAAATGCGTGCGCGGGTGCTAAAAAGAGCAGCATCGGCATGCTTAGCACGTCGTTTGGTAGAAATCCACGCGCGCGTTCTGCAAAAAGCACCATTTGCATGCACATCTTGTGGTTTTGCAGAAAACTTCATCCGCGTCTACCAAAAGATGCATGTGCATGCTTAAAACGCGTTTTCGCACAAATGCGTGCGCGGGTGCTAAAAATAGCAGCATCGGCATGCTTAGCACGTCGTTTGGTAGAAATCCACGTGCGCGTTCTGCCAAAAGCACCATTTGCATGCACATCTTGTGGTTTTGCAGAAAACTTCATCCGCGTCTACCAAAAGATGCATGTGCATGCTTAAAACGCGTTTTCGCACAAATCCGTGCGCGGGTGCTAAAAAGAGCAGCATCGGCATGCTTAGCACGTCGTTTGGTAGAAATCCACGTGCGCGTTCTGCAAAAAGCACCATTTGCATGCACATCTTGTGGTTTTGCAGAAAACTTCATCCGCGTCTACCAAAAGATGCATGTGCATGTTTAAACCCGTTTTCGCACAAATGCGTGCGCGGGTGCTAAAAAGAGCAGCATCGGCATGCTTAGCACGTCGTTTGGTAGAAATCCACGTGCGCGTTCTGCAAAAAGCACCATTTGCATGCACATCTTGTGGTTTTGCAGGAAACTTCATCCGCGTCTACCAAAAGATGCATGTGCATGCTTAAAACGCGTTTTCGCACAAATGCGTGCGCGGGTGCTAAAAAGAGCAGCATCGGCATGCTTAGCACGTCGTTTGGTAGAAATCCACGTGCGCGTTCTGCAAAAAGCACCATTTCCATGCACATCTTGTGGTTTTGCAGAAAACTTCATCCGCGTCTACCAAAAGATGCATGTGCGTGCTTAAAACGCGTTTTCGCACAAATGCGTGCGCGGGTGCTAAAAAGAGCAGCATCGGCATGCTTAGCACGTCGTTTGGTAGAAATCCACGTGCGCGTTCTGCAAAAAGCACCATTTGCATGCACATCTTGTGGTTTTGCAGAAAACTTCATCCGCGTCTACCAAAAGATGCATGTGCATGCTTAAAACGCGTTTTCGCACAAATGCGTGCGCGGGTGCTAAAAATAGCAGCATCGGCATGCTTAGCACGTCGTTTGGTAGAAATCCACGTGCGCGTTCTGCAAAAAGCACCATTTGCATGCACATCTTGTGGTTTTGCAGAAAACTTCATCCGCCTCTACCAAAAGATGCAT
>NW_027315006.1:0-104800 GCF_023375885.2 Dermacentor andersoni
AGAAAACTTCATCCGCGTCTACCAAAAGATGCATGTGCATGCTTAAAACGCGTTTTCGCACAAATCCGTGCGCGGGTGCTAAAAAGAGCAGCATCGGCAAGCTTAGCACGTCGTTTGGTAGAAATCCACGTGCGCGTTCTGCAAAAAGCACCATTTGCATGCACATCTTGTGGTTTTGCAGAAAACTTCATCCGCGTCTACCAAAAGATGCATGTGCATGCTTAAAACGCGTTTTCGCACAAATGCGTGCGCGGGTGCTAAAAAGAGCAGCATCGGCATGCTTAGCACGTCGTTTGGTAGAAATCCACGTGCGCGTTCTGCAAAAAGCACCATTTGCATGCACATCTTGTGGTTTTGCAGAAAACTTCATCCGCGTCTACCAAAAGATGCATGTGCATGCTTAAAACGCGTTTTCGCACAAATGCGTGCGCGGGTGCTAAAAAGAGCAGCATCGGCATGCTTAGCACGTCGTTTGGTAGAAATCCACGTGCGCGTTCTGCCAAAAGCACCATTTGCATGCACATTTTGTGGTTTTGCAGAAAACTTCATCCGCGTCTACCAAAAGATGCATGTGCATGCTTAAAACGCGTTTTCGCACAAATCCGTGCGCGGGTGCTAAAAAGAGCAGCATCGGCATGCTTAGCACGTCGTTTGGTAGAAATCCACGTGCGCGTTCTGCAAAAAGCACCATTTGCATGCACATCTTGTGGTTTTGCAGAAAACTTCATCCGCGTCTACCAAAAGATGCATGTGCATGCTTAAAACGCGTTTTCGCACAAATGCGTGCGCGGGTGCTAAAAAGAGCAGCATCGGCATGCTTAGCACGTCGTTTGGTAGAAATCCACGTGCGCGTTCTGCCAAAAGCACCATTTGCATGCACATCTTGTGGTCTTGCAGAAAACTTCATCCGCGTCTACCAAAAGGTGCATGTGCATGCTTAAAACGCGTTTTCGCACAAATCCGTGCGCGGGTGCTAAAAAGAGCAGCATCGGCAAGCTTAGCACGTCGTTTGGTAGAAATCCACGTGCGCGTTCTGCAAAAAGCACCATTTGCATGCACATCTTGTGGTTTTGCAGAAAACTTCATCCGCGTCTACCAAAAGATGCATGTGCATGCTTAAAACGCGTTTTCGCACAAATGCGTGCGCGGGTGCTAAAAAGAGCAGCATCGGCATGCTTAGCACGTCGTTTGGTAGAAATCCACGTGCGCGTTCTGCCAAAAGCACCATTTGCATGCACATCTTGTGGTTTTGCAGAAAACTTCATCCGCGTCTACCAAAAGATGCATGTGCATGCTTAAAACGCGTTTTCGCACAAATCCGTGCGCGGGTGCTAAAAAGAGCAGCATCGGCATGCTTAGCACGTCGTTTGGTAGAAATCCACGTGCGCGTTCTGCAAAAAGCACCATTTGCATGCACATCTTGTGGTTTTGCAGAAAACTTCATCCGCGTCTACCAAAAGATGCATGTGCATGCTTAAAACGCGTTTTCGCACAAATGCGTGCGCGGGTGCTAAAAAGAGCAGCAACGGCATGCTTAGCACGTCGTTTGGTAGAAATCCACGTGCGCGTTCTGCCAAAAGCACCATTTGCATGCACATCTTGTGGTTTTGCAGAAAACTTCATCCGCGTCTACCAAAAGATGCATGTGCATGCTTAAAACGCGTTTTCGCACAAATGCGTGCGCGGGTGCTAAAAAGAGCAGCATCGGCATGCTTAGCACGTAGTTTGGTAGAAATCCACGTGCGCGTTCTGCCAAAAGCACCATTTGCATGCACATCTTGTGGTTTTGCAGAAAACTTCATCCGCGTCTACCAAAAGATGCATGTGCATGCTTAAAACGCGTTTTCGCACAAATGCGTGCGCGGGTGCTAAAAAGAGCAGCATCGGCATGCTTAGCACGTCGTTTGGTAGAAATCCACGTGCGCGTTCTGCCAAAAGCACCATTTGCATGCACATTTTGTGGTTTTGCAGAAAACTTCATCCGCGTCTACCAAAAGATGCATGTGCATGCTTAAAACGCGTTTTCGCACAAATCCGTGCGCGGGTGCTAAAAAGAGCAGCATCGGCATGCTTAGCACGTCGTTTGGTAGAAATCCACGTGCGCGTTCTGCAAAAAGCACCATTTGCATGCACATCTTGTGGTCTTGCAGAAAACTTCATCCGCGTCTACCAAAAGATGCATGTGCATGCTTAAAACGCGTTTTCGCACAAATCCGTGCGCGGGTGCTAAAAAGAGCAGCATCGGCAAGCTTAGCACGTCGTTTGGTAGAAATCCACGTGCGCGTTCTGCAAAAAGCACCATTTGCATGCACATCTTGTGGTTTTGCAGAAAACTTCATCCGCGTCTACCAAAAGATGCATGTGCATGCTTAAAACGCGTTTTCGCACAAATGCGTGCGCGGGTGCTAAAAAGAGCAGCATCGGCATGCTTAGCACGTGGTTTGGTAGAAATCCACGTGCGCGTTCTGCCAAAAGCACCATTTGCATGCACATCTTGTGGTTTTGCAGAAAACTTCATCCGCGTCTACCAAAAGATGCATGTGCATGCTTAAAACGCGTTTTCGCACAAATCCGTGCGCGGGTGCTAAAAAGAGCAGCATCGGCATGCTTAGCACGTCGTTTGGTAGAAATCCACGTGCGCGTTCTTCAAAAAGCACCATTTGCATGCACATCTTGTGGTTTTGCAGAAAACTTCATCCGCGTCTACCAAAAGATGCATGTGCATGCTTAAAACGCGTTTTCGCACAAATGCGTGCGCGGGTGCTAAAAAGAGCAGCATCGGCATGCTTAGCACGTCGTTTGGTAGAAATCCACGTGCGCGTTCTGCCAAAAGCACCATTTGCATGCACATCTTGTGGTTTTGCAGAAAACTTCATCCGCGTCTACCAAAAGATGCATGTGCATGCTTAAAACGCGTTTTCGCACAAATCCGTGCGCGGGTGCTAAAAAGAGCAGCATCGGCATGCTTAGCACGTCGTTTGGTAGAAATCCACGTGCGCGTTCTGCAAAAAGCACCATTTGCATGCACATCTTGTGGTTTTGCAGAAAACTTCATCCGCGTCTACCAAAAGATGCATGTGCATGCTTAAAACGCGTTTTCGCACAAATGCGTGCGCGGGTGCTAAAAAGAGCAGCATCGGCATGCTTAGCACGTCGTTTGGTAGAAATCCACGAGCGCGTTCTGCAAAAAGCACCATATGCATGCACATCTTGTGGTTTTGCAGAAAACTTCATCCGCGTCTACCAAAAGATGCATGTGCATGCTTAAAACGCGTTTTCGCACAAATGCGTGCGCGGGTGCTAAAAAGAGCAGCATCGGCATGCTTAGCACGTCGTTTGGTAGAAATCCACGTGCGCGTTCTGCCAAAAGCACCATTTGCATGCACATTTTGTGGTTTTGCAGAAAACTTCATCCGCGTCTACCAAAAGATGCATGTGCATGCTTAAAACGCGTTTTCGCACAAATCCGTGCGCGGGTGCTAAAAAGAGCAGCATCGGCATGCTTAGCACGTCGTTTGGTAGAAATCCACGTGCGCGTTCTGCAAAAAGCACCATTTGCATGTACATCTTGTGGTTTTGCAGAAAACTTCATCCGCGTCTACCAAAAGATGCATGTGCATGCTTAAAACGCGTTTTCGCACAAATGCGTGCGCGGGTGCTAAAAAGAGCAGCATCGGCATGCTTAGCACGTCGTTTGGTAGAAATCTACGTGCGCGTTCTGCCAAAAGCACCATTTGCATGCACATCTTGTGGTTTTGCAGAAAACTTCATCCGCGTCTACCAAAAGATGCATGTGCATGCTTAAAACGCGTTTTCGCACAAATCCGTGCGCGGGTGCTAAAAAGAGCAGCATCGGCATGCTTAGCACGTCGTTTGGTAGAAATCCACGTGCGCGTTCTGCAAAAAGCACCATTTGCATGCACATCTTGTGGTTTTGCAGAAAACTTCATCCGCGTCTACCAAAAGATGCATGTGCATGCTTAAAACGCGTTTTCGCACAAATGCGTGCGCGGGTGCTAAAAAGAGCAGCATCGGCATGCTTAGCACGTCGTTTGGTAGAAATCCACGTGCGCGTTCTGCCAAAAGCACCATTTGCATGCACATCTTGTGGTCTTGCAGAAAACTTCATCCGCGTCTACCAAAAGGTGCATGTGCATGCTTAAAACGCGTTTTCGCACAAATCCGTGCGCGGGTGCTAAAAAGAGCAGCATCGGCAAGCTTAGCACGTCGTTTGGTAGAAATCCACGTGCGCGTTCTGCAAAAAGCACCATTTGCATGCACATCTTGTGGTTTTGCAGAAAACTTCATCCGCGTCTACCAAAAGATGCATGTGCATGCTTAAAACGCGTTTTCGCACAAATGCGTGCGCGGGTGCTAAAAAGAGCAGCATCGGCATGCTTAGCACGTCGTTTGGTAGAAATCCACGTGCGCGTTCTGCCAAAAGCACCATTTGCATGCACATCTTGTGGTTTTGCAGAAAACTTCATCCGCGTCTACCAAAAGATGCATGTGCATGCTTAAAACGCGTTTTCGCACAAATCCGTGCGCGGGTGCTAAAAAGAGCAGCATCGGCATGCTTAGCACGTCGTTTGGTAGAAATCCACGTGCGCGTTCTGCAAAAAGCACCATTTGCATGCACATCTTGTGGTTTTGCAGAAAACTTCATCCGCGTCTACCAAAAGATGCATGTGCATGCTTAAAACGCGTTTTCGCACAAATGCGTGCGCGGGTGCTAAAAAGAGCAGCAACGGCATGCTTAGCACGTCGTTTGGTAGAAATCCACGTGCGCGTTCTGCCAAAAGCACCATTTGCATGCACATCTTGTGGTTTTGCAGAAAACTTCATCCGCGTCTACCAAAAGATGCATGTGCATGCTTAAAACGCGTTTTCGCACAAATGCGTGCGCGGGTGCTAAAAAGAGCAGCATCGGCATGCTTAGCACGTAGTTTGGTAGAAATCCACGTGCGCGTTCTGCCAAAAGCACCATTTGCATGCACATCTTGTGGTTTTGCAGAAAACTTCATCCGTCACACGCGAGACAGATTGTGCATGCTTAAAACGCGTTTTCGCACAAAATGCGTGCGCGGGTGCTAAAAAAAGCAGCATCGGCATGCTTAGCACGTCGTTTGGTAGAAATCCACGTGCGCGTTCTGCCAAAAGCACCATTTGCATGCACATTTTGTGGTTTTGCAGAAAACTTCATCCGCGTCTACCAAAAGATGCATGTGCATGCTTAAAACGCCTTTTCGCACAAATCCGTGCGCGGGTGCTAAAAGAGCAGCATCGGCATGCTTAGCACGTCGTTTGGTAGAAATCCACGTGCGCGTTCTGCAAAAAGCACCATTTGCATGCACATCTTGTGGTCTTGCAGAAAACTTCATCCGCGTCTACCAAAAGATGCATGTGCATGCTTAAAACGCGTTTTCGCACAAATCCGTGCGCGGGTGCTAAAAAGAGCAGCATCGGCAAGCTTAGCACGTCGTTTGGTAGAAATCCACGTGCGCGTTCTGCAAAAAGCACCATTTGCATGCACATCTTGTGGTTTTGCAGAAAACTTCATCCGCGTCTACCAAAAGATGCATGTGCATGCTTAAAACGCGTTTTCGCACAAATGCGTGCGCGGGTGCTAAAAAGAGCAGCATCGGCATGCTTAGCACGTGGTTTGGTAGAAATCCACGTGCGCGTTCTGCCAAAAGCACCATTTGCATGCACATCTTGTGGTTTTGCAGAAAACTTCATCCGCGTCTACCAAAAGATGCATGTGCATGCTTAAAACGCGTTTTCGCACAAATCCGTGCGCGGGTGCTAAAAAGAGCAGCATCGGCATGCTTAGCACGTCGTTTGGTAGAAATCCACGTGCGCGTTCTTCAAAAAGCACCATTTGCATGCACATCTTGTGGTTTTGCAGAAAACTTCATCCGCGTCTACCAAAAGATGCATGTGCATGCTTAAAACGCGTTTTCGCACAAATGCGTGCGCGGGTGCTAAAAAGAGCAGCATCGGCATGCTTAGCACGTCGTTTGGTAGAAATCCACGTGCGCGTTCTGCCAAAAGCACCATTTGCATGCACATCTTGTGGTTTTGCAGAAAACTTCATCCGCGTCTACCAAAAGATGCATGTGCATGCTTAAAACGCGTTTTCGCACAAATCCGTGCGCGGGTGCTAAAAAGAGCAGCATCGGCATGCTTAGCACGTCGTTTGGTAGAAATCCACGTGCGCGTTCTGCAAAAAGCACCATTTGCATGCACATCTTGTGGTTTTGCAGAAAACTTCATCCGCGTCTACCAAAAGATGCATGTGCATGCTTAAAACGCGTTTTCGCACAAATGCGTGCGCGGGTGCTAAAAAGAGCAGCATCGGCATGCTTAGCACGTCGTTTGGTAGAAATCCACGAGCGCGTTCTGCAAAAAAGCACCATATGCATGCACATCTTGTGGTTTTGCAGAAAACTTCATCCGCGTCTACCAAAAGATGCATGTGCATGCTTAAAACGCGTTTTCGCACAAATGCGTGCGCGGGTGCTAAAAAGAGCAGCATCGGCATGCTTAGCACGTCGTTTGGTAGAAATCCACGTGCGCGTTCTGCCAAAAGCACCATTTGCATGCACATTTTGTGGTTTTGCAGAAAACTTCATCCGCGTCTACCAAAAGATGCATGTGCATGCTTAAAACGCGTTTTCGCACAAATCCGTGCGCGGGTGCTAAAAAGAGCAGCATCGGCATGCTTAGCACGTCGTTTGGTAGAAATCCACGTGCGCGTTCTGCAAAAAGCACCATTTGCATGTACATCTTGTGGTTTTGCAGAAAACTTCATCCGCGTCTACCAAAAGATGCATGTGCATGCTTAAAACGCGTTTTCGCACAAATGCGTGCGCGGGTGCTAAAAAGAGCAGCATCGGCATGCTTAGCACGTCGTTTGGTAGAAATCTACGTGCGCGTTCTGCCAAAAGCACCATTTGCATGCACATCTTGTGGTTTTGCAGAAAACTTCATCCGCGTCTACCAAAAGATGCATGTGCATGCTTAAAACGCGTTTTCGCACAAATCCGTGCGCGGGTGCTAAAAAGAGCAGCATCGGCATGCTTAGCACGTCGTTTGGTAGAAATCCACGTGCGCGTTCTGCAAAAAGCACCATTTGCATGCACATCTTGTGGTTTTGCAGAAAACTTCATCCGCGTCTACCAAAAGATGCATGTGCATGCTTAAAACGCGTTTTCGCACAAATGCGTGCGCGGGTGCTAAAAAGAGCAGCATCGGCATGCTTAGCACGTCGTTTGGTAGAAATCCACGTGCGCGTTCTGCCAAAAGCACCATTTGCATGCACATCTTGTGGTCTTGCAGAAAACTTCATCCGCGTCTACCAAAAGATGCAATGTGCATGCTTAAAACGCGTTTTCGCACAAATCCGTGCGCGGGTGCTAAAAAGAGCAGCATCGGCAAGCTTAGCACGTCGTTTGGTAGAAATCCACGTGCGCGTTCTGCAAAAAGCACCATTTTCATGCACATCTTGTGGTTTTGCAGAAAACTTCATCCGCGTCTACCAAAAGATGCATGTGCATGCTTAAAACGCGTTTTCGCACAAATGCGTGCGCGGGGTGCTAAAAAGAGCAGCATCGGCATGCTTAGCACGTCGTTTGGTAGAAATCCACGTGCGCGTTCTGCCAAAAGCACCATTTGCATGCACATCTTGTGGTTTTGCAGAAAACTTCATCCGCGTCTACCAAAAGATGCATGTGCATGCTTAAAACGCGTTTTCGCACAAATCCGTGCGCGGGTGCTAAAAAGAGCAGCATCGGCATGCTTAGCACGTCATTTGGTAGAAATCCACGTGCGCGTTCTGCAAAAAGCACCATTTGCATGCACATCTTGTGGTTTTGCAGAAAACTTCATCCGCGTCTACCAAAAGATGCATGTGCATGCTTAAAACGCGTTTTCGCACAAATGCGTGCGCGGGTGCTAAAAAGAGCAGCATCGGCATGCTTAGCACGTCGTTTGGTAGAAATCCACGAGCGCGTTCTGCAAAAAGCACCATTTGCATGCACATCTTGTGGTTTTGCAGAAAACTTCATCCGCGTCTACCAAAAGATGCATGTGCATGCTTAAAACGCGTTTTCGCACAAATGCGTGCGCGGGTGCTAAAAAGAGCAGCATCGGCATGCTTAGCACGTCGTTTGGTAGAAATCCACGTGGCGCGTTCTGCAAAAAGCACCATTTGCATGCACATCTTGTGGTTTTGCAGAAAACTTCATCCGCGTCTACCAAAAGATGCATGTGCATGCTTAAAACGCGTTTTCGCACAAATGCGTGCGCGGGTGCTAAAAAGAGCAGCATCGGCATGCTTAGCACGTCGTTTGGTAGAAATCCACGTGCGCGTTCTGCCAAAAGCACCATTTGCATGCACATCTTGTGGTTTTGCAGAAAACTTCATCCGCGTCTACCAAAAGATGCATGTGCATGCTTAAAACGCGTTTTCGCACAAATCCGTGCGCGGGTGCTAAAAAGAGCAGCATGGGCATGCTTAGCACGTCGTTTGGTAGAAATCCACGTGCGCGTTCTGCAAAAAGCACCATTTGCATGCACATCTTGTGGTTTTGCAGAAAACTTCATCCGCGTCTACCAAAAGATGCATGTGCATGCTTAAAACGCGTTTTCGCACAAATGCGTGCGCGGGTGCTAAAAAGAGCAGCATCGGCATGCTTAGCACGTCATTTGGTAGAAATCCACGAGCGCGTTCTGCAAAAAGCACCATTTGCATGCACATCTTGTGGTTTTGCAGAAAACTTCATCCGCGTCTACCAAAAGATGCATGTGCATGCTTAAAACGCGTTTTCGCACAAATGCGTGCGCGGGTGCTAAAAAGAGCAGCATCGGCATGCTTAGCACGTCGTTTGGTAGAAATCCACGTGCGCGTTCTGCCAAAAGCACCATTTGCATGCACATCTTGTGGTTTTGCAGAAAACTTCATCCGCGTCTACCAAAAGATGCATGTGCATGCTTAAAACGCGTTTTCGCACAAATCCGTGTGCGGGTGCTAAAAAGAGCAGCATCGGCATGCTTAGCACGTCGTTTGGTAGAAATCCACGTGCGCGTTCTGCAAAAAGCACCATTTGCATGCACATCTTGTGGTTTTGCAGAAAACTTCATCCGCGTCTACCAAAAGATGCATGTGCATGCTTAAAACGCGTTTTCGCACAAATGCGTGCGCGGGTGCTAAAAAGAGCAGCATCGGCATGCTTAGCACGTCGTTGGGTAGAAATCCACGAGCGCGTTCTGCAAAAAGCACCATTTGCATGCACATCTTGTGGTTTTGCAGAAAACTTCATCCGCGTCTACCAAAAGATGCATGTGCATGCTTAAAACGCGTTTTCGCACAAATGCGTGCGCGGGTGCTAAAAAGAGCAGCATCGGCATGCTTAGCACGTCGTTTGGTAGAAATCCACGTGCGCGTTCTGCCAAAAGCACCATTTGCATGCACATCTTGTGGTTTTGCAGAAAACTTCATCCGCGTCTACCAAAAGATGCATGTGCATGCTTAAAACGCGTTTTCGCACAAATCCGTGCGCGGGTGCTAAAAAGAGCAGCATCGGCATGCTTAGCACGTCGTTTGGTAGAAATCCACGTGCGCGTTCTGCAAAAAGCACCATTTGCATGCACATCTTGTGGTTTTGCAGAAAACTTCATCCGCGTCTACCAAAAGATGCATGTGCATGCTTAAAACGCGTTTTCGCACAAATGCGTGCGCGGGTGCTAAAAAGAGCAGCATCGGCATACTTAGCACGTGGTTTGGTAGAAATCCTCGTGCGCGTTCTGCAAAAAGCACCATTTGCATGCACATCTTGTGGTTTTGCAGAAAACTTCATCCGCGTATACCAAAAGATGCATGTGCATGCTTAAAACGCGTTTTCGCACAAATGCGTGCGCGGGTGCTAAAAAGAGCAGCATCGGCATGCTTAGCACGTCGTTTGGTAGAAATCCACGTGCGCGTTCTGCAAAAAGCACCATTTGCATGCACATCTTGTGGTTTTGCAGAAAACTTCATCCGCGTATACCAAAAGATGCATGTGCATGCTTAAAACGCGTTTTCGCACAAATGCGTGCGCGGGTGCTAAAAAGAGCAGCATCGGCATGCTTAGCACGTCGTTTGGTAGAAATCCACGTGCGCGTTCTGCAAAAAGCACCATTTGCATGCACATCTTGTGGTTTTGCAGAAAACTTCATCCGCGTCTACCAAAAGATGCATGTGCATGCTTAAAACGCGTTTTCGCACAAATCCGTGCGCGGGTGCTAAAAAGAGCAGCATCGGCATGCTTAGCACATCGTTTGGTAGAAATCCACGTGCGCGTTCTGCAAAAAGCACCATTTGCATGCACATCTTGTGGTTTTGCAGAAAACTTCATCCGCGTCTACCAAAAGATGCATGTGCATGCTTAAAACGCGTTTTCGCACAAATGCGTGCGCGGGTGCTAAAAAGAGCAGCATCGGCATGCTTAGCACGTCGTTTGGTAGAAATCCACGAGCGCGTTCTGCAAAAAGCACCATTTGCATGCACATCTTGTGGTTTTGCAGAAAACTTCATCCGCGTCTACCAAAAGATGCATGTGCATGCTTAAAACGCGTTTTCGCACAAATGCGTGCGCGGGTGCTAAAAAGAGCAGCATCGGCATGCTTAGCACGTCGTTTGGTAGAAATCCACGTGCGCGTTCTGCAAAAAGCACCATTTGCATGCACACCTTGTGGTTTTGCAGAAAACTTCATCCGCGTCTACCAAAAGATGCATGTGCATGCTTAAAACGCGTTTTCGCACAAATGCGTGCGCGGGTGCTAAAAAGAGCAGCATCGGCATGCTTAGCACGTCGTTGGGTAGAAATCCACGAGCGCGTTCTGCAAAAAGCACCATTTGCATGCACATCTTGTGGTTTTGCAGAAAACTTCATCCGCGTCTACCAAAAGATGCATGTGCATGCTTAAAACGCGTTTTCGCACAAATGCGTGCGCGGGTGCTAGAAAGAGCAGCATCGGCATGCTTAGCACGTCGTTTGGTAGAAATCCACGTGCGCGTTCTGCCAAAAGCACCATTTGCATGCACATCTTGTGGTTTTGCAGAAAACTTCATCCGCGTCTACCAAAAGATGCATGTGCATGCTTAAAACGCGTTTTCGCACAAATGCGTGCGCGGGTGCTAAAAAGAGCAGCATCGGCATGCTTAGCAGGTCATTTGGTAGAAATCCACGTGCGCGTTCTGCCAAAAGCACCATTTGCATGCACATCTTGTGGTTTTGCAGAAAACTTCATCCGCGTCTACCAAAAGATGCATGTGCATGCTTAAAACGCGTTTTCGCACAAATCCGTGCGCGGGTGCTAAAAAGAGCAGCATCGGCATGCTTAGCACGTCGTTTGGTAGAAATCCACGTGCGCGTTCTGCAAAAAGCACCATTTGCATGCACATCTTGTGGTTTTGCAGAAAACTTCATCCGCGTCTACCAAAAGATGCATGTGCATGCTTAAAACGCGTTTTCGCACAAATGCGTGCGCGGGTGCTAAAAAGAGCAGCATCGGCATGCTTAGCACGTCGTTTGGTAGAAATCCACGAGCGCGTTCTGCAAAAAGCACCATTTGCATGCACATCTTGTGGTTTTGCAGAAAACTTCATCCGCGTCTACCAAAAGATGCATGTGCATGCTTAAAACGCGTTTTCGCACAAATGCGTGCGCGGGTGCTAAAAAGAGCAGCATCGGCATGCTTAGCACGTCGTTTGGTAGAAATCCACGTGCGCGTTCTGCCAAAAGCACCATTTGCATGCACATCTTGTGGTTTTGCAGAAAACTTCATCCGCGTCTACCAAAAGATGCATGTGCATGCTTAAAACGCGTTTTCGCACAAATCCGTGTGCGGGTGCTAAAAAGAGCAGCATCGGCATGCTTAGCACGTCGTTTGGTAGAAATCCACGTGCGCGTTCTGCAAAAAGCACCATTTGCATGCACATCTTGTGGTTTTGCAGAAAACTTCATCCGCGTCTACCAAAAGATGCATGTGCATGCTTAAAACGCGTTTTCGCACAAATGCGTGCGCGGGTGCTAAAAAGAGCAGCATCGGCATGCTTAGCACGTCGTTTGGTAGAAATCCACGAGCGCGTTCTGCAAAAAGCACCATTTGCATGCACATCTTGTGGTTTTGCAGAAAACTTCATCCGCGTCTACCAAAAGATGCATGTGCATGCTTAAAACGCGTTTTCGCACAAATGCGTGCGCGGGTGCTAAAAAGAGCAGCATCGGCATGCTTAGCACGTCGTTTGGTAGAAATCCACGTGCGCGTTCTGCCAAAAGCACCATTTGCATGCACATTTTGTGGTTTTGCAGAAAACTTCATCCGCGTCTACCAAAAGATGCATGTGCATGCTTAAAACGCGTTTTCGCACAAATCCGTGCGCGGGTGCTAAAAAGAGCAGCATCGGCATGCTTAGCACGTCGTTTGGTAGAAATCCACGTGCGCGTTCTGCAAAAAGCACCATTTGCATGCACATCTTGTGATACACACGCGAGACAGATCCAAAATATGCATGTGCATGCTTAAAAGCGCGTTTTCGCACAAATCGCGTGCGCGGGTGCTAAAAAGAGCAGCATCGCATGCTTAGCACGTCGTTTGGTAGAAATCCACGTGCGCGTTCTGCCAAAAGCACCATTTGCATGCATATCTTGTGGTTTTGCAGAAAACTTCATCCGCGTCTACCAAAAGATGCATGTGCATGCTTAAAAACGCGTTTTCGCACAAATGCGTGCGCGGGTGCTAAAAATAGCAGCATCGGCATGCTTAGCACGTCGTTTGGTAGAAATCCACGTGCGCGTTCTGCAAAAAGCACCATTTGCATGCACATCTTGTGGTTTTGCAGAAAACTTCATCCGCGTCTACCAAAAGATGCATGTGCATGCTTAAAACGCGTTTTCGCACAATCCGTGCGCGGGTGCTAAAAAGAGCAGCATCGGCATGCTTAGCACGTCGTTTGGTAGAAATCCACGTGCGCGTTCTGCAAAAAAGCACCATTTGCATGCACATCTTGTGGTTTTGCAGAAAACTTCATCCGCGTCTACCAAAGATGCATGTGCATGCTTAAAACGCGTTTTCGCACAAATGCGTGCGCGGGTGCTAAAAAGAGCAGCATCGGCATGCTTAGCACGTCGTTTGGTAGAAATCCACGTGCGCGTTCTGCAAAAAGCACCATTTGCATGCACATCTTGTGGTTTTGCAGAAAACTTCATCCGCGTCTACCAAAAGATGCATGTGCATGCTTAAAACGCGTTTTCGCACAAATGCGTGCGCGGGTGCTAAAAAGAGCAGCATCGGCATGCCTTTAGCACGTCGTTTGGTAGAAATCCACGTGCGCGTTCTGCAAAAAAGCACCATTTGCATGCATATCTTGTGGTTTTGCAGAAAACTTCATCCGCGTCTACCAAAAGATGCATGTGCATGCTTAAAACGCGTTTTCGCACAAATGCGTGCGCGGGTGCTAAAAATAGCAGCATCGGCATGCTTAGCACGTCGTTTGGTAGAAATCCACGTGCGCGTTCTGCAAAAAGCACCATTTGCATGCACATCTTGTGGTTTTGCAGAAAACTTCATCCGCGTCTACCAAAAGATGCATGTGCATGCTTAAAACGCGTTTTCGCACAAATGCGTGCGCGGGTGCTAAAAAGAGCAGCATCGGCATGCTTAGCACGTCGTTTGGTAGAAATCCACGAGCGCGTTCTGCAAAAAGCACCATTTGCATGCACATCTTGTGGTTTTGCAGAAAACTTCATCCGCGTCTACCAAAAGATGCATGTGCATGCTTAAAACGCGTTTTCGCACAAATCCGTGCGCGGGTGCTAAAAAGAGCAGCATCGGCATGCTTAGCACGTCGTTTGGTAGAAATCCACGTGCGCGTTCTGCCAAAAGCACCATTTGCATGCACATCTTGTGGTTTTGCAGAAAACTTCATCCGCGTCTACCAAAAGATGCATGTGCATGCTTAAAACGCGTTTTCGCACAAATCCGTGCGCGTGTGCTAAAAAGAGCAGCATCGGCATGCTTAGCACGTCGTTTGGTAGAAATCCACGTGCGCGTTCTGCAAAAAGCACCATTTGCATGCACATCTTGTGGTTTTGCAGAAAACTTCATCCGCGTCTACCAAAAGATGCATGTGCATGCTTAAAACGCGTTTTCGCACAAATGCGTGCGCGGGTGCTAAAAAGAGCAGGCATCGGCATGCTTAGCACGTCGTTTGGTAGAAATCCATGTGCGCGTTCTGCAAAAAGCACCATTTGCATGCACATCTTGTGGTTTTGCAGAAAACTTCATCAGCGTCCACCAAAAGATGCATGTGCATGCTTAAAACGCGTTTTCGCACAAATCCGTGCGCGGGTGCTAAAAAGAGCAGCCTCGGCATGCTTAGCACGTCGTTTGGTAGAAATCCACGTGCGCGTTCTGCAAAAAGCACCATTTGCATGCACATCTTGTGGTTTTGCAGAAAACTTTATCCGCGTCTACCAAAAGATGCATGTGCATGCTTGAAACGCGTTTTCGCACAAATGCGTGCGCGGGTGCTAAAGAGAGCAGCATCGGCATGCTTAGCACGTTGTTTGGTAGAAATCCACGTGCGCGTCCTGCAAAAAGCACCATCATGCACATCTTGTGGTTTTGCAGAAAACTTCATCCGCGTCTACCAAAAGATGCATGTGCATGCTTAAAACGCGTTTTCGCACAAATCCGTGCTCGGGTGCTAAAAAGAGCAGCATCGGCAAGCTTAGCACATCGTTTGGTAGAAATCCACGTGCGCGTTCTGCAAAAAGCACCATTTGCATGCACATCTTGTGGTTTTGCAGAAAACTTCATCCGTGTCTACCAAAAGATGCATGTGCATGCTTAAAACGCGTTTTCGCACAAATGCGTGCGCGGGTGCTAAAAAGAGCAGCATCGGCATGCTTAGCACGTCGTTTGGTAGAAATTCACGTGCGCGTTCTGCAAAAAGCACCATTTGCATGCACATCTTGTGGTTTTGCAGAAAACCTCATCCGCGTCTACCAAAAGATGCATGTGCATGCTTAAAACGCGTTTTCGCACAAATGCGTGCGCGGGTGCTAAAAAGAGCAGCATCGGCATGCTTAGCACGTCGTTTGGTAGAAATCCACGTGCGCGTTCTGCAAAAAGCACCATTTGCATGCATATCTTGTGGTTTTGCAGAAAACTTCATCCGCGTCTACCAAAAGATGCATGTGCATGCTTAAAACGCGTTTTCGCACAAATGCGTGCGCGGGTGCTAAAAATAGCAGCATCGGCATGCTTAGCACGTCGTTTGGTAGAAATCCACGTGCGCGTTCTGCAAAAAGCACCATTTGCATGCACTCTTTGTGGTTTTGCAGAAAACTTCATCCGCGTCTACCAAAAGATGCATGTGCATGCTTTAAAACGCGTTTTCGCACAAATGCGTGCGCGGGTGCTAAAAAGAGCAGCATCGGCATGCTTAGCACGTCGTTTGGTAGAAATCCACGTGCGCGTTCTGCCAAAAGCACCATTTGCATGCACATCTTGTGGTTTTTGCAGAAAACTTCATCCGCGTCTACCAAAAGATGCATGTGCATGCTTAAAACGCGTTTTCGCACAAATCCGTGCGCGGGTGCTAAAAAGAGCAGCATCGGCATGCTTAGCACGTCGTTTGGTAGAAATCCACGTGCGCGTTCTGCAAAAAGCACCATTTGCATGCACATCTTGTGGTTTTGCAGAAAACTTCATCCGGCGTCTACCAAAAGATGCATGTGCATGCTTAAAACGCGTTTTCGCACAAATGCGTGCGCGGGTGCTAAAAAGAGCAGCATCGGCATGCTTAGCACGTCGTTTGGTAGAAATCCACGTGCGCGTTCTGCCAAAAGCACCATTTGCATGCACATCTTGTGATTTTGCAGAAAACTTCATCCGCGTCTACCAAAAGATGCATGTGCATGCTTAAAACGCGTTTTCGCAGAAATGCGTGCGCGGGTGCTAAAAAGAGCAGCATCGGCATGCTTAGCACGTCGTTTGGTAGAAATCCACGTGCGCGTTCTGCAAAAAGCACCATTTGCATGCACATCTTGTGGTTTTGCAGAAAACTTCATCCGCGTCTACCAAAAGATGCATGTGCATGCTTAAAACGCGTTTTCGCACAAATGCGTGCGCGGGTGCTAAAAAGAGCAGCATCGGCATGCTTAGCACGTCGTTTGGTAGAAATCCACGTGCGCGTTCTGCAAAAAGCACCATTTGCATGCACATCTTGTGGTTTTGCAGAAAACTTCATCCGCGTCTACCAAAAGATGCATGTGCATGCTTAAAACGCGTTTTCGCACAAATGCGTGCGCGGGTGCTAAAAAGAGCAGCATTGGCATGCTTAGCACGTCGTTTGGTAGAAACCCACGTGCGCGTTCTGCAAAAAGCACCATTTGCATGCACATCTTGTGGTTTTGCAGAAAACTTCATCCGCGTCTACAAAAGATGCATGTGCATGCTTAAAACGCGTTTTCGCACAAATGCGTGCGCGGGTGCTAAAAAGAGCAGCATCGGCATGCTTAGCACGTCGTTTGGTAGAAATCCACGTGCGCGTTCTGCCAAAAGCACCATTTGGATGCACATCTTGTGGTTTTGCAGAAAACTTCATCCGCGTCTACCAAAAGATGCATGTGCATGCTTAAAACGCGTTTTCGCACAAATCCGTGCGCGGGTGCTAAAAAGAGCAGCATCGGCAAGCTTAGCGCGTCGTTTGGTAGAAATCCACGTGCGCGTTCTGCAAAAAGCACCATTTGCATGCACATCTTGTGGTTTTGCAGAAAACTTCATCCGCGTCTACCAAAAGATGCATGTGCATGCTTAAAACGCGTTTTCGCACAAATCCGTGCGCGGGTGCTAAAAAGAGCAGCATCGGCATGCTTAGCACGTCGTTTGGTAGAAATCCACGTGCGCGTTCTGCAAAAAGCACCATTTGCATGCACATCTTGTGGTTTTGCAGAAAAGTTCATCCGCGTCTACCAAAAGATGCATGTGCATGCTTAAAACGCGTTTTCGCACAAATGCGTGCGCGGGTGCTAAAAAGAGCAGCATCGGCATGCTTAGCACGTCGTTTGGTAGAAATCCACGAGCGCGTTCTGCAAAAAGCACCATTTGCATGCACATCTTGTGGTTTTGCAGAAAACTTCATCCGCGTCTACCAAAAGATGCATGTGCATGCTTAAAACGCGTTTTCGCACAAATGCGTGCGCGGGTGCTAAAAAGAGCAGCATCGGCATGCTTAGCACGTCGTTTGGTAGAAATCCACGTGCGCGTTCTGCCAAAAGCACCATTTGCATGCACATCTTGTGGTTTTGCAGAAAACGTCATCCGCGTCTACCAAAAGATGCATGTGCATGCTTAAAACGCGTTTTCGCACAAATCCGTGCGCGGGTGCTAAAAAGAGCAGCATCGGCATGCTTAGCACGTCGTTTGGTAGAAATCCACGTGCGCGTTCTGCAAAAAGCACCATTTGCATGCACATCTTGTGGTTTTGCAGAAAACTTCATCCGCGTCTACCAAAAGATGCATGTGCATGCTTAAAACGCGTTTTCGCACAAATGCGTGCGCGGGTGCTAAAAAGAGCAGCATCGGCATGCTTAGCACGTCGTTTGGTAGAAATCCACGTGCGCGTTCTGCAAAAAGCACCATTTGCATGCATATCTTGTGGTTTTGCAGAAAACTTCATCCGCGTCTACCAAAAGATGCATCTGCATGCTTAAAACGCGTTTTCGCACAAATGCGTGCGCGGGTGCTAAAAAGAGCAGCATCGGCATGCTTAGCACGTCGTTTGGTAGAAATCCACGTGCGCGTTCTGCAAAAAGCACCATTTGCATGCACATCTTGTGGTTTTGCAGAAAACTTCATCCGCGTCTACCAAAAGATGCATGTGCATGCTTAAAACGCGTTTTCGCACAAATGCGTGCGCGGGTGCTAAAAATAGCAGCATCGGCATGCTTAGCACGTCGTTTGGTAGAAATCCACGTGCGCGTTCTGCAAAAAGCACCATTTGCATGCACATCTTGTGGTTTTGCAGAAAACTTCATCCGCGTCTACCAAAAGATGCATGTGCATGCTTAAAACGCGTTTTCGCACAAATGCGTGCGCGGGTGCTAAAAAGAGCAGCATCGGCATGCTTAGCACGTCGTTTGGTAGAAATCCACGCGCGCGTTCTGCAAAAAGCACCATTTGCATGCATATCTTGTGGTTTTGCAGAAAACTTCATCCGCGTCTACCAAAAGATGCATGTGCATGCTTAAAAACGCGTTTTCGCACAAATGCGTGCGCGGGTGCTAAAAAGAGCAGCATCGGCATGCTTAGCACGTCGTTTGGTAGAAATCCACGTGCGCGTTCTGCAAAAAGCACCATTTGCATGCATATCTTGTGGTTTTGCAGAAAACTTCATCCGCGTCTACCAAAAGATGCATGTGCATGCTTAAAACGCGTTTTCGCACAAATGCGTGCGCGGGTGCTAAAAATAGCAGCATCGGCATGCTTAGCACGTCGTTTGGTAGAAATCCACGTGCGCGTTCTGCAAAAAGCACCATTTGCATGCACATCTTGTGGTTTTGCAGAAAACTTCATCCGCGTCTACCAAAAGATGCATGTGCATGCTTAAAACGCGTTTTCGCACAAATGCGTGCGCGGGTGCTAAAAAGAGCAGCATCGGCATGCTTAGCACGTCGTTTGGTAGAAATCCACGTGCGCGTTCTGCCAAAAGCACCATTTGCATGCACATCTTGTGGTTTTGCAGAAAACTTCATCCGCGTCTACCAAAAGATGCATGTGCATGCTTAAAACGCGTTTTCGCACAAATGCGTGCGCGGGTGCTAAAAAGAGCAGCATTGGCATGCTTAGCACGTCGTTTGGTAGAAATCCACGTGCGCGTTCTGCAAAAAGCACCATTTGCATGCACATCTTGTGGTTTTGCAGAAAACTTCATCCGCGTCTACCAAAAGATGCATGTGCATGCTTAAAACGCGTTTTCGCACAAATGCGTGCGCGGGTGCTAAAAAGAGCAGCATCGGCATGCTTAGCACGTCGTTTGGTAGAAATCCACGTGCGCGTTCTGCCAAAAGCACCATTTGCATGCACATCTTGTGGTTTTGCAGAAAACTTCATCCGCGTCTACCAAAAGATGCATGTGCATCCTTAAAACGCGTTTTCGCACAAATCCGTGCGCGGGTGCTAGAAAGAGCAGCATCGGCATGCTTAGCACGTCGTTTGGTAGAAATCCACGTGCGCGTTCTGCAAAAAGCACCATTTGCATGCACATCTTGTGGTTTTGCAGAAAACTTCATCCGCGTCTACCAAAAGATGCATGTGCATGCTTAAAACGCGTTTTCGCACAAATGCGTGCGCGGGTGCTAAAAAGAGCAGCATCGGCATGCTTAGCACGTCGTTTGGTAGAAATCCATGTGCGCGTTCTGCAAAAAGCACCATTTGCATGCACATCTTGTGGTTTTGCAGAAAACTTCATCCGCGTCTACCAAAAGATGCATGTGCATGCTTAAAACGCGTTTTCGCACAAATGCGTGCGCGGGTGCTAAAAAGAGCAGCATCGGCATGCTTAGCACGTCGTTTGGTAGAAATCCACGTGCGCGTTCTGCAAAAAGCACCATTTGCATGCATATCTTGTGGTTTTGCAGAAAACTTCATCCGCGTCTACCAAAAGATGCATGTGCATGCTTAAAACGCGTTTTCGCACAAATGCGTGCGCGGGTGCTAAAAATAGCAGCATCGGCATGCTTAGCACGTCGTTTGGTAGAAATCCACGTGCGCGTTCTGCAAAAAGCACCATTTGCATGCACATCTTGTGGTTTTGCAGAAAACTTCATCCGCGTCTACCAAAAGATGCATGTGCATGCTTAAAACGCGTTTTCGCACAAATCCGTGCGCGGGTGCTAAAAAGAGCAGCATCGGCATGCTTAGCACGTCGTTTGGTAGAAATCCACGTGCGCGTTCTGCAAAAAGCACCATTTGCATGCACATCTTGTGGTTTTGCAGAAAACTTCATCCGCGTCTACTAAAAGATGCATGTGCATGCTTAAAACGCGTTTTCGCACAAATGCGTGCGCGGGTGCTAAAAAGAGCAGCATCGGCATGCTTAGCACGTCGTTTGGTAGAAATCCACGAGCGCGTTCTGCAAAAAGCACCATTTGCATGCACATCTTGTGGTTTTGCAGAAAACTTCATCCGCGTCTACCAAAAGATGCATGTGCATGCTTAAAACGCGTTTTCGCACAAATGCGTGCGCGGGTGCTAAAAAGAGCAGCATCGGCATGCTTAGCACGTCGTTTGGTAGAAATCCACGTGCGCGTTCTGCCAAAAGCACCATTTGCATGCACATCTTGTGGTTTTGCAGAAAACTTCATCCGCGTCTACCAAAAGATGCATGTGCATGCTTAAAACGCGTTTTCGCACAAATGCGTGCGCGGGTGCTAAAAAGAGCAGCATTGGCATGCTTAGCACGTCGTTTGTAGAAATCCACGTGCGCGTTCTGCAAAAAGCACCATTTGCATGCACATCTTGTGGTTTTGCAGAAAACTTCATCCGCGTCTACAAAAGATGCATGTGCATGCTTAAAACGCGTTTTCGCACAAATGCGTGCGCGGGTGCTAAAAAGAGCAGCATTGGCATGCTTAGCACGTCGTTTGGTAGAAATCCACGTGCGCGTTCTGCAAAAAGCACCATTTGCATGCACATCTTGTGGTTTTGCAGAAAACTTCATCCGCGTCTACCAAAAGATGCATGTGCATGCTTAAAACACGTTTTCGCACAAATGCGTGCGCGGGTGCTAAAAAGAGCAGCATCGGCATGCTTAGCACGTCGTTTGGTAGAAATCCACGTGCGCGTTCTGCCAAAAGCACCATTTGCATGCACATCTTGTGGTTTTGCAGAAAACTTCATCCCCGTCTACCAAAATATGCATGTGCATGCTTAAAACGCGTTTTCGCACAAATCCGTGCGCGGGTGCTAAAAAGAGCAGCATCGGCATGCTTAGCACGTCGTTTGGTAGAAATCCACGTGCGCGTTCTGCAAAAAGCACCATTTGCATGCACATCTTGTGGTTTTGCAGAAAACTTCATCCGCGTCTACCAAAAGATGCATGTACATGCTTAAAACGCGTTTTCGCACAAATGCGTGCGCGGGTGCTAAAAAGAGCAGCATCGGCATGCTTAGCACGTCATTTGGTAGAAATCCACGAGCGCGTTCTGCAAAAAGCACCATTTGCATGCACATCTTGTGGTTTTGCAGAAAACTTCATCCGCGTCTACCAAAAGATGCATGTGCATGCTTAAAACGCGTTTTCGCACAAATGCGTGCGCGGGTGCTAAAAAGAGCAGCATCGGCATGCTTAGCACGTCGTTTGGTAGAAATCCACGTGCGCGTTCTGCCAAAAAGCACCATTTTGCATGCACATCTTGTGGTTTTGCAGAAAACTTCATCCGCGTCTACCAAAAGATGCATGTGCATGCTTAAAACGCGTTTTCGCACAAATCCGTGCGCGTGTGCTAAAAGAGCAGCATCGGCATGCTTAGCACGTCGTTTGGTAGAAATCCACGTGCGCGTTCTGCAAAAAGCACCATTTGCATGCACATCTTGTGGTTTTGCAGAAAACTTCATCCGCGTCTACCAAAAGATGCATGTGCATGCTTAAAAACGCGTTTTCGCACAAATGCGTGCGCGGGTGCTAAAAAGAGCAGCATCGGCATGCTTAGCACGTCGTTTGGTAGAAATCCATGTGCGCGTTCTGCAAAAAGCACCATTTGCATGCACATCTTGTGGTTTTGCAGAAAACTTCATCAGCGTCCACCAAAAGATGCATGTGCATGCTTAAAACGCGTTTTCGCACAAATCCGTGCGCGGGTGCTAAAAAGAGCAGCCTCGGCATGCTTAGCACGTCGTTTGGTAGAAATCCACGTGCGCGTTCTGCAAAAAAGCACCATTTGCATGCACATCTTGTGGTTTTGCAGAAAACTTTATCCGCGTCTACCAAAAGATGCATGTGCATGCTTGAAAACGCGTTTTCGCACAAATGCGTGCGCGGTGCTAAAGAGAGCAGCATCGGCATGCTTAGCACGTTGTTGGGTAGAAATCCACGTGCGCGTCCTGCAAAAAGCACCATTTGCATGCACATCTTGTGGTTTTTGCAGAAAACTTCATCCGCGGTCTACCAAAAGATGCATGTGCATGCTTAAAAACGCGTTTTCGCACAAATCCGTGCGCGGGTGCTAAAAAGAGCAGCATCGGCAAGCTTAGCACATCGTTTGGTAGAAATCCACGTGCGCGTTCTGCAAAAAGCACCATTTGCATGCACATCTTGTGGTTTTGCAGAAAACTTCATCCGTGTCTACCAAAAGATGCATGTGCATGCTTAAAAACGCGTTTTCGCACAAAATGCGTGCGCCGGGTGCTAAAAAGAGCAGCATCGGCATGCTTAGCACGTCGTTTGGTAGAAATTCACGTGCGCGTTTCTGCAAAAAGCACCATTTGCATGCACATCTTGTGGTTTTGCAGAAAACCTCATCCGCGTCTACCAAAAGATGCATGTGCATGCTTAAAAACGCGTTTTCGCACAAATGCGTGCGCGGGTGCTAAAAAGAGCAGCATCGGCATGCTTAGCACGTCGTTTGGTAGAAATCCACGTGCGCGTTCTGCAAAAAGCACCATTTGCATGCATATCTTGTGGTTTTGCAGAAAACTTCATCCGCGTCTACCAAAAGATGCATGTGCATGCTTTAAAAACGCGTTTTCGCACAAATGCGTGCGCGGGTGCTAAAAATAGCAGCATCGGCATGCTTAGCACGTCGTTTGGTAGAAATCCACGTGCGCGTTCTGCAAAAAGCACCATTTGCATGCACATCTTGTGGTTTTGCAGAAAACTTCATCCGCGTCTACCAAAAGATGCATGTGCATGCTTAAAACGCGTTTTCGCACAAATGCGTGCGCGGGTGCTAAAAAGAGCAGCATCGGCATGCTTAGCACGTCGTTTGGTAGAAATCACGTGCGCGTTCTGCCAAAAGCACCATTTGCATGCACATCTTGTGGTTTTGCAGAAAACTTTCATCCGCGTCTACCAAAAGATGCATGTGCATGCTTAAAACGCGTTTTCGCACAAATCCGTGCGCGGGTGCTAAAAAGAGCAGCATCGGCATGCTTAGCACGTCGTTTGGTAGAAATCCACGTGCGCGTTCTGCAAAAAGCACCATTTGCATGCACATCTTGTGGTTTTGCAGAAAACTTCATCCGCGTCTACCAAAAGATGCATGTGCATGCTTTAAAACGCGTTTTCGCACAAATGCGTGCGCGGGGTGCTAAAAAGAGCAGCATCGGCATGCTTAGCACGTCGTTTGGTAGAAATCCACGTGCGCGTTCTGCCAAAAGCACCATTTGCATGCACATCTTGTGATTTTGCAGAAAACTTCATCCGCGTCTACCAAAAGATGCATGTGCATGCTTAAAACGCGTTTTCGCAGAAATGCGTGCGCGGGTGCTAAAAAGAGCAGCATCGGCATGCTTAGCACGTCGTTTGGTAGAAATCCACGTGCGCGTTCTGCAAAAAGCACCATTTACATGCACATCTTGTGGTTTTGCAGAAAACTTCATCCGCGTCTACCAAAAGATGCATGTGCATGCTTAAAACGCGTTTTCGCACAAATGCGTGCGCGGGTGCTAAAAAGAGCAGCATCGGCATGCTTAGCACGTCGTTTGGTAGAAATCCACGTGCGCGTTCTGCAAAAAAGCACCATTTGCATGCACATCTTGTGGTTTTGCAGAAAACTTCATCCGCGTCTACCAAAAGATGCATGTGCATGCTTAAAACGCGTTTTCGCACAAATGCGTGCGCGGGTGCTAAAAAGAGCAGCATTGGCATGCTTAGCACGTCGTTTGGTAGAAATCCACGTGCGCGTTCTGCAAAAAAGCACCATTTGCATGCACATCTTGTGGTTTTGCAGAAAACTTCATCCGCGTCTACAAAAGATGCATGTGCATGCTTAAAACGCGTTTTCGCACAAATGCGTGCGCGGGTGCTAAAAAGAGCAGCATCGGCATGCTTAGCACGTCGTTTGGTAGAAATCCACGTGCGCGTTCTGCCAAAAGCACCATTTGGATCAGAAAACTTCATCCGCGTCTACCAAAAGATGCATGTGCATGCTTAAACGCGTTTTCGCACAAATCCGTGCGCGGGTGCTAAAAAAGAGCAGCATCGGCAAGCTTAGCGCGTCGTTTGGTAGAAATCCACGTGCGCGTTCTGCAAAAAGCACCATTTGCATGCACATCTTGTGGTTTTGCAGAAAACTTCATCCGCGTCTACCAAAAGATGCATGTGCATGCTTAAAAACGCGTTTTCGCACAAATCCGTGCGCGGGTGCTAAAAAGAGCAGCATCGGCATGCTTAGCACGTCGTTTGGTAGAAATCCACGTGCGCGTTCTGCAAAAAAGCACCATTTGCATGCACATCTTGTGGTTTTGCAGAAAAGTCATCCGCGTCTACCAAAAGATGCATGTGCATGCTTAAAACGCGTTTTCCGCACAAATGCGTGCGCGGGTGCTTAAAAAGAGCAGCATCGGGCATGCTTAGCACGTCGTTTGGTAGAAATCCACGAGCGCGTTCTGCAAAAAGCACCATTTGCATGCACATCTTGTGGTTTTGCAGAAAACTTCATCCGCGTCTACCAAAAGATGCATGTGCATGCTTAAAACGCGTTTTCGCACAAATGCGTGCGCGGGTGCTAAAAAGAGCAGCATCGGCATGCTTAGCACGTCGTTTGGTAGAAATCCACGTGCGCGTTCTGCCAAAAGCACCATTTGCATGCACATCTTGTGGTTTTGCAGAAAACGTCATCCGCGTCTACCAAAAGATGCATGTGCATGCTTAAAACGCGTTTTCGCACAAATCCGTGCGCGGGTGCTAAAAAGAGCAGCATCGGCATGCTTAGCACGTCGTTTGGTAGAAATCCACGTGCGCGTTCTGCAAAAAGCACCATTTGCATGCACATCTTGTGGTTTTGCAGAAAACTTCATCCGCGTCTACCAAAAGATGCATGTGCATGCTTAAAACGCGTTTTCGGCACAAATGCGTGCGCGGGTGCTAAAAAGAGCAGCATCGGCATGCTTAGCACGTCGTTTGGTAGAAATCCACGTGCGCGTTCTGCAAAAAGCACCATTTGCATGCATATCTTGTGGTTTTGCAGAAAACTTCATCCGCGTCTACCAAAAGATGCATGTGCATGCTTAAAAACGCGTTTTCGCACAAATGCGTGCGCGGGTGCTAAAAAGAGCAGCATCGGCATGCTTAGCACGTCGTTTGGTAGAAATCCACGTGCGCGTTCTGCAAAAAGCACCATTTGCATGCACATCTTGTGGTTTTGCAGAAAACTTCATCCGCGTCTACCAAAAGATGCATGTGCATGCTTAAAACGCGTTTTCGCACAAATGCGTGCGCGGGTGCTAAAAAATAGCAGCATCGGCATGCTTAGCACGTCGTTTGGTAGAAATCCACGTGCGCGTTCTGCAAAAAGCACCATTTGCATGCACATCTTGTGGTTTTGCAGAAAACTTCATCCGCGTCTACCAAAAGATGCATGTGCATGCTTAAAACGCGTTTTCGCACAAATGCGTGCGCGGGTGCTAAAAAGAGCAGCATCGGCATGCTTAGCACGTCGTTTGGTAGAAATCCACGTGCGCGTTCTGCAAAAAGCACCATTTGCATGCATATCTTGTGGTTTTGCAGAAAACTTCATCCGCGTCTACCAAAAGATGCATGTGCATGCTTAAAACGCGTTTTTCGCACAAAGAGTGCGCGGTGCTAAAAAGAGCAGCATCGGCATGCTTTGCACGTCGTTTGGTAGAAATCCACGTGCGCGTTCTGCAAAAAAGCATCATTTGCATGCATATCTTGTGGTTTTGCAGAAAACTTCATCCGCGTCTACCAAAAGATGCATGTGCATGCTTTAAAACGCGTTTTCGCACAAATGCGTGCGCGGGTGCTAAAAAGAGCAGCATTGGCATGCTTAGCACGTCGTTTGGTAGAAATCCACGTGCGCGTTCTGCAAAAAGCACCATTTGCATGCATATCTTGTGGTTTTGCAGAAACTTCATCCGCGTCTACCAAAAGATGCATGTGCATGCTTAAAAACGCGTTTTCGCACAAATGCGTGCGCGGGTGCTAAAAATAGCAGCATCGGCATGCTTAGCACGTCGTTTGGTAGAAATCCACGTGCGCGTTCTGCAAAAAGCACCATTTGCATGCACATCTTGTGGTTTTGCAGAAAACTTCATCCGCGTCTACCAAAAGATTGCATGTGCATGCTTAAAACGCGTTTTCGCACAAATGCGTGCGCGGGTGCTAAAAAGAGCAGCATCGGCATGCTTAGCACGTCGTTTGGTAGAAATCCACGTGCGCGTTCTGCCAAAAGCACCATTTGCATGCACATCTTGTGGTTTTGCAGAAAACTTCATTCCGCGTCTACCAAAAGATGCATGTGCATGCTTTAAAACGCGTTTTCGGCACAAATGCGTGCGCGGGTGCTAAAAAGAGCAGCATCGGCATGCTTAGCACGTCGTTTGGTAGAAATCCACGTGCGCGTTCTGCAAAAAAGCACCATTTGCATGCACATCTTGTGGTTTTGCAGAAAACTTCATCCGCGTCTACCAAAAGATGCATGTGCATGCTTAAAAACGCGTTTTCGCACAAATGCGTGCGCGGGTGCTAAAAAGAGCAAGACATCGGCATGCTAGCACGTCGTTTGGTAGAAATCCACGTGCGCGTTCTGCAAAAAGCACCATTTGCATGCATATCTTGTGGTTTTGCAGAAAACTTCATCCGCGTCTACCAAAAGATGCATGTGCATGCTTAAAACGCTTTTTCGCACAAATGCGTGCGCGGGTGCTAAAAAGAGCAGCATCGGCATGCTTAGCACGTCGTTTGGTAGAAATCCACGTGCGCGTTCTGCAAAAAGCACCATTTGCATGCACATCTTGTGGTTTTGCAGAAAACTTCATCCGCGTCTACCAAAAGATGCATGTGCATGCTTAAAACCGCGTTTTCGCACAAATCCGTGCGCGGGTGCTAAAAAGAGCAGCATCGGCATGCTTAGCACGTCGTTTGGTAGAAATCCACGTGCGCGTTCTGCAAAAAGCACCATTTGCATGCACATCTTGTGGTTTTGCAGAAAACTTCATCCGCGTCTACTAAAAGATGCATGTGCATGCTTAAAACGCGTTTTCGCACAAATGCGTGCGCGGGTGCTAAAAAGAGCAGCATCGGCATGCTTAGCACGTCGTTTGGTAGAAATCCACGAGCGCGTTCTGCAAAAAGCACCATTTGCATGCACATCTTGTGGTTTTGCAGAAAACTTCATCCGCGTCTACCAAAAGATGCATGTGCATGCTTAAAACGCGTTTTCGCACAAATGCGTGCGCGGGTGCTAAAAAGAGCAGCATCGGCATGCTTAGCACGTCGTTTGGTAGAAATCCACGTGCGCGTTCTGCCAAAAGCACCATTTGCATGCACATCTTGTGGTTTTGCAGAAAACTTCATCCGCGTCTACCAAAAGATGCTGTGCATGCTTAAAACGCGTTTTCGCACAAATGCGTGCGCGGGTGCTAAAAAGAGCAGCATTGGCATGCTTAGCACGTCGTTTGGTAGAAATCCACGTGCGCGTTCTGCAAAAAGCACCATTTGCATGCACATCTTGTGGTTTTGCAGAAAACTTCATCCGCGTCTACAAAAGATGCATGTGCATGCTTAAAACGCGTTTTCGCACAAATGCGTGCGCGGGTGCTAAAAAGAGCAGCATTGGCATGCTTAGCACGTCGTTTGGTAGAAATCCACGTGCGCGTTCTGCAAAAAGCACCATTTGCATGCACATCTTGTGGTTTTGCAGAAAACTTCATCCGCGTCTACCAAAGATGCATGTGCATGCTTAAAACACGTTTTCGCACAAATGCGTGCGCGGGTGCTAAAAAGAGCAGCATCGGCATGCTTAGCACGTCGTTTGGTAGAAATCCACGTGCGCGTTCTGCCAAAAGCACCATTTGCATGCACATCTTGTGGTTTTGCAGAAAACTTCATCCGCGTCTACCAAAATATGCATGTGCATGCTTAAAACGCGTTTTCGCCACAAATCCGTGCGCGGGTGCTAAAAAGAGCAGCATCGGCATGCTTAGCACGTCGTTTGGTAGAAATCCACGTGCGCGTTCTGCAAAAAGCACCATTTGCATGCACATCTTGTGGTTTTGCAGAAAACTTCATCCGCGTCTACCAAAAGATGCATGTACATGCTTAAAACGCGTTTTCGCACAAATGCGTGCGCGGGTGCTAAAAAGAGCAGCATCGGCATGCTTAGCACGTCATTTGGTAGAAATCCACGAGCGCGTTCTGCAAAAAGCACATTTGCATGCACATCTTGTGGTTTTGCAGAAAACTTCATCCGCGTCTACCAAAAGATGCATGTGCATGCTTAAAACCGCGTTTTCGCACAAATGCGAGCGCGGGTGCCAAAAAGAGCAGCATCGGCATGCTTAGCACGTCGTTTGGTAGAAATCCACGTGCGCGTTCTGCCAAAAGCACCATTTGCATGCACATCTTGTGTTTTTGCAGAAAACTTCATCCGCGTCTACCAAAAGATGCATGTGGCATGCTTAAAACGCGTTTTCCGCACAAATGCGAGCGCGGGTGCCAAAAAGAGCAGCATCGGCATGCTTAGCACGTCGTTTGGTAGAAATCCACGTGCGCGTTCTGCAAAAGCACCATTTGCATGCACATCTTGTGGTTTTGCAGAAAACTTCATCCCGCGTCTACCAAAAGATGCATGTGCATGCTTAAAACGCGTTTTCGCACAAATGCGTGCGCGGGTGCTAAAAAGAGCAGCATTGGCATGCTTAGCACGTCGTTTGGTAGAAATCCACGTGCGCGTTCTGCAAAAAGCACCATTTGCATGCACATCTTGTGGTTTGCAGAAAACTTCATCCGCGTCTACAAAAGATGCATGTGCATGCTTAAAACGCGTTTTCCGCACAAATGCGTGCGCGGGTGCTAAAAAGAGCAGCATTGGCATGCTTAGCACGTCGTTTGGTAGAAATCCACGTGCGCGTTCTGCAAAAAGCACCATTTGCATGCACATCTTGTGGTTTTGCAGAAAACTTCATCCGCGTCTACCAAAGATGCATGTGCCATGCTTAAAACACGTTTTCGCACAAATGCGTGCGCGGGTGCTAAAAAGAGCAGCATCGGCATGCTTAGCACGTCGTTTGGTAGAAATCCACGTGCGCGTTCTTGCCAAAAGCACCATTTGCATGCACATCTTGTGGTTTTGCAGAAAACTTCATCCGCGTCTACCAAAAGATGCATGTGCATCCTTAAAACGCGTTTTCGCACAAATCCGTGCGCGGGTACTAAAAAGAGCAGCATCGGCATTCTTAGCACGTCGTTTGGTAGAAATCCACGTGCGCGTTCTGCAAAAAGGCACCATTTGCATGCACATCTTGTGGTTTTGCAGAAACTTCATCCGCGTCTACCAAAAGATGCATGTGCATGCTTAAAACGCGTTTTCGCACAAATGCGTGCGCGGGTGCTAAAAAGAGCAACATCGGCATGCTTAGCACGTCGTTGGTAGAAATCCACGAGCGCGGTTCTGCAAAAAGCACCATTTGCATGCACATCTTGTGGTTTTGCAGAAAACTTCATCCGCGTCAACCAAAAGATGCATGTGCATGCTTAAAACGCGTTTTCGCACAAATGCGTGCGCGGGTGCTAAAAAGAGCAGCATCGGCATGCTTAGCACGTCGTTTGGTAGAAATCCACGTGCGCGTTCTGCCAAAAGCACCATTTGCATGCACATCTTGTGGTTTTGCAGAAAACTTCATCCGCGTCTACCAAAAGATGCATGTGCATGCTTAAAACGCGTTTTCGCACAAATCCGTGCGCGGGTGCTAAAAAGAGCAGCATCGGCATGCTTAGCACGTCGTTTGGTAGAATCCACCGTGCGCGTTCTGCAAAAAGCACCATTTGCATGCATATCTTGTGGTTTTGCAGAAAACTTCATCCGCGTCTACCAAAAGATGCATGTGCATGCTTAAAACGCGTTTTCGCACAAATGCGTGCGCGGGTGCTAAAAATAGCAGCATCGGCATGCTTAGCACGTCGTTTGGTAGAAAATCCACGTGCGCGTTCTGCAAAAAGCACCATTTGCATGCACATCTTGTGGTTTTGCAGAAAACTTCATCCGCGTCTACCAAAAGATGCATGTGCATGCTTAAAACGCGTTTTCGCACAAATCCGTGCGCGGGTGCTAAAAAGAGAGCAGCATCGGCATGCTTAGCACGTCGTTTGGTAGAAATCCACGTGCGCGTTCTGCAAAAAGCACCATTTGCATGCAACATCTTGTGGTTTTGCAAAAAACCTTCATCCGCGTCTACCAAAAGATGCATGTGCATGCTTAAAACGCGTTTTCGCACAAATGCGTGCGCGGGTGCTAAAAAGAGCAGCATCGGCATGCTTAGCACGTCGTTTGGTAGAAATCCACGTGCGCGTTCTGCAAAAAGCACCATTTGCATGCACATCTTGTGGTTTTTGCAGAAAACCTTCATCCGCGTCTACCAAAAGATGCATGTGCATGCTTAAAACGCGTTTTCGCACAAATGCGTGCGCGGGTGCTAAAAAGAGCAGCATCGGCATGCTTAGCACGTCGTTTGGTAGAAATCCACGTGCGCGTTCTGCAAAAAGCACCATTTGCAATGCATATCTTGTGGTTTTGCAGAAAACTTCATCCGCGTCTACCAAAAGATGCATGTGCATGCTTAAAACGCGTTTTCGCACAAATGCGTGCGCGGGTGCTAAAAATAGCAGCATCGGCATGCTTAGCACGTCGTTTGGTAGAAATCCACGTGCGCGTTCTGCAAAAAGCACCATTTGCATGCACATCTTGTGGTTTTGCAGAAAACTTCATCCGCGTCTACCAAAAGATGCATGTGCATGCTTAAAACGCGTTTTCGCACAAATGCGTGCGCGGGTGCTAAAAAGAGCAGCATCGGCATGCTTAGCACGTCGTTTGGTAGAAATCCACGAGCGCGTTCTGCAAAAAGCACCATTTGCATGCACATCTTGTGGTTTTGCAGAAAACTTCATCCGCGTCTACCAAAAGATGCATGTGCATGCTTAAAACGCGTTTCGCACAAATGCGTGCGCGGGCTGCTAAAAAGAGCAGCATCGGCATGCTTAGCACGTCGTTTGGTAGAAATCCACGTGCGCGTTCTGCCAAAAGCACCATTTGCATGCACATCTTGTGGTTTTGCAGAAAACTTCATCCGCGTCTACCAAAAGATGCATGTGCATGCTTAAAACGCGTTTTCGCACATCCGTGCGCGGGTGCTAAAAAGAGCAGCATCGGCATGCTTAGCACGTCGTTTGGTAGAAATCCACGTGCGCGTTCTGCAAAAAGCACCATTTGCATGCACATCTTGTGGTTTTGCAGAAAACTTCATCCGCGTCTACCAAAAGATGCATGTGCATGCTTAAAACGCGTTTTCGCACAAATGCGTGCGCGGGTGCTAAAAAGAGCAGCATCGGCATGCTTAGCACGTCGTTTGGTAGAAATCCATGTGCGCGTTCTGCAAAAAGCACCATTTTGCATGCACATCTTGTGGTTTTGCAGAAAACTTCATCCGCGTCTACCAAAAGATGCATGTGCATGCTTAAAACGCGTTTCGCACAAATGCGTGCGCGGGTGCTAAAAAGAGCAGCATCGGCATGCTTAGCACGTCGTTTGGTAGAAATCCACGTGCGCGTTCTCCAAAAAGCACCATTTGCATGCATATCTTGTGGGTTTTGCAGAAAACTTCATCCGCGTCTACCAAAAGATGCATGTGCATGCTTAAAACGCGTTTTTCGCACAAATGCGTGCGCGGGGTGCTAAAAATAGCAGCATCGGCATGCTTAGCACGTCGTTTGGTAGAAATCCACGTGCGCGTTCTGCAAAAAGCACCATTTGCATGCACATCTTGTGGTTTTGCAGAAAACTTCATCCGCGTCTACCAAAAGATGCATGTGCATGCTTAAAACGCGTTTTCGCACAAATGCGTGCGCGGGTGCTAAAAAGAGCAGCATCGGCATGCTTAGCACGTCGTTTGGTAGAAATCCACGTGCGCGTTCTGCCAAAAGCACCATTTGCATGCACATCTTGTGGTTTTGCAGAAAACTTCATCCGCGTCTACCAAAAGATGCATGTGCATGCTTAAAACGCGTTTTCGCACAAATCCGTGCGCGGTGTGCTAAAAAGAGCAGCATCGGCATGCTTAGCACGTGGTTTGGTAGAAATCCACGTGCGCGTTCTGCAAAAAGCACCATTTGCATGCACATCTTGTGGTTTTGCAGAAAACTTCATCCGCGTCTACCAAAAGATGCATGTGCATGCTTAAAACGCGTTTTCGCACAAATGCGTGCGCGGGTGCTAAAAAGAGCAGCTATTGGCATGCTTAGCACGTCGTTTGGTAGAAATCCACGTGCGCGTTCTGCAAAAAGCACCATTTGCATGCACATCTTGTGGTTTTGCAGAAAACTTCATCCGCGTCTACAAAAGATGCATGTGCATGCTTAAAACGCGTTTTCGCACAAATGCGTGCGCGGGTGCTAAAAAGAGCAGCATTGGCATGCTTAGCACGTCGTTTGGTAGAAATCCACGTGCGCGTTCTGCAAAAAAGCACCATTTGCATGCACATCTTGTGGTTTTGCAGAAAACTTCATCCGCGTCTACCAAAAGATGCATGTGCATGCTTAAAACACGTTTTCGCACAAATGCGTGCGCGGGTGCTAAAAAGAGCAGCATCGGCATGCTTAGCACGTCGTTTGGTAGAAATCCACGTGCGCGTTCTGCCAAAAGCACCATTTGCATGCACATCTTGTGGTTTTGCAGAAAACTTCATCCGCGTCTACCAAAATATGCATGTGCATGCTTTAAAACGCGTTTTCGCACAAATCCGTGCGCGGGTGCTAAAAAGAGCAGCATCGGCATGCTTAGCACGTCGTTTGGTAGAAATCCACGTGCGCGTTCTGCAAAAAGCACCATTTGCATGCACATCTTGTGGTTTTGCAGAAACTTCATCCGCGTCTACCAAAAGATGCATGTACATGCTTAAAACGCGTTTTCGCACAAATGCGTGCGCGGGTGCTAAAAAGAGCAGCATCGGCATGCTTAGCACGTCATTTGGTAGAAATCCACGAGCGCGTTCTGCAAAAAGCACCATTTGCATGCACATCTTGTGGTTTTGCAGAAAACTTCATCCGCGTCTACCAAAAGATGCATGTGCATGCTTAAAACGCGTTTTCGCACAAATGCGAGCGCGGGGTGCCAAAAAGAGCAGCATCGGCATGCTTAGCACGTCGTTTGGTAGAAATCCACGTGCGCGTTCTGCCAAAAGCACCATTTGCATGCACATCTTGTGTTTTTGCAGAAAACTTCATCCGCGTCTACCAAAAGATGCATGTGCATGCTTAAAACGCGTTTTCGCACAAATGCGTGCGCGGGTGCTAAAAAGAGCAGCATCGGCATGCTTAGCACGCCGTTTGGTAGAAATCCATGTGCGCGTTCTGCAAAAAGCACCATTTGCATGCACATCTTGTGGTTTTGCAGAAAACTTCATCCGCGTCTACCAAAAGATGCATGTGCACGCTTAAAACGCGTTTTCGCACAAATGCGTGCGCGGGTGCTAAAAAGAGCAGCATTGGCATGCTTAGCACGTCGTTTGGTAGAAATCCACGTGCGCGTTCTGCAAAAAGCACCATTTGCATGCACATCTTGTGGTTTTGCAGAAAACTTCATCCGCGTCTACCAAAAGATGCATGTGCATGCTTAAAACGCGTTTTCGCACAAATGCGTGCGCGGGTGCTAAAAAGAGCAACATCGGCATGCTTAGCACGTCGTTTGGTAGAAATCCACGAGCGCGTTCTGCAAAAAGCACCATTTGCATGCACATCTTGTGGTTTTGCAGAAAACTTCATCCGCGTCTACCAAAAGATGCATGTGCATGCTTAAAACGCGTTTTCGCACAAATGCGTGCGCGGGTGCTAAAAAGAGCAGCATCGGCATGCTTAGCACGTCGTTTGGTAGAAATCCACGTGCGCGTTCTGCCAAAAGCACCATTTGCATGCACATCTTGTGGTTTTGCAGAAAACTTCATCCGCGTCTACCAAAAGATGCATGTGCATGCTTAAAACGCGTTTTCGCACAAATCCGTGCGCGGGTGCTAAAAAGAGCAGCATCGGCATGCTTAGCACGTCGTTTGGTAGAAATCCACGTGCGCGTTCTGCAAAAAGCACCATTTGCATGCATATCTTGTGGTTTTGCAGAAAACTTCATCCGCGTCTACCAAAAGATGCATGTGCATGCTTAAAACGCGTTTTCGCACAAATGCGTGCGCGGGTGCTAAAAATAGCAGCATCGGCATGCTTAGCACGTCGTTTGGTAGAAATCCACGTGCGCGTTCTGCAAAAAGCACCATTTGCATGCACATCTTGTGGTTTTGCAGAAAACTTCATCCGCGTCTACCAAAAGATGCATGTGCATGCTTAAAACGCGTTTTCGCACAAATCCGTGCGCGGGTGCTAAAAAGAGCAGCATCGGCATGCTTAGCACGTCGTTTGGTAGAAATCCACGTGCGCGTTCTGCAAAAAGCACCATTTGCATGCACATCTTGTGGTTTTGCAGAAAACTTCATCCGCGTCTACCAAAAGATGCATGTGCATGCTTAAAACGCGTTTTCGCACAAATGCGTGCGCGGGTGCTAAAAAGAGCAGCATCGGCATGCTTAGCACGTCGTTTGGTAGAAATCCACGTGCGCGTTCTGCAAAAAGCACCATTTGCATGCACATCTTGTGGTTTTGCAGAAAACTTCATCCGCGTCTACCAAAAGATGCATGTGCATGCTTAAAACGCGTTTTCGCACAAATGCGTGCGCGGGTGCTAAAAAGAGCAGCATCGGCATGCTTAGCACGTCGTTTGGTAGAAATCCACGTGCGCGTTCTGCAAAAAGCACCATTTGCATGCATATCTTGTGGTTTTGCAGAAAACTTCATCCGCGTCTACCAAAAGATGCATGTGCATGCTTAAAACGCGTTTTCGCACAAATGCGTGCGCGGGTGCTAAAAATAGCAGCATCGGCATGCTTAGCACGTCGTTTGGTAGAAATCCACGTGCGCGTTCTGCAAAAAGCACCATTTGCATGCACATCTTGTGGGTTTTGCAGAAAACTTCATCCGCGTCTACCAAAAGATGCATGTGCATGCTTAAAACGCGTTTTCGCACAAATGCGTGCGCGGGTGCTAAAAAGAGCAGCATCGGCATGCTTAGCACGTCGTTTGGTAGAAATCCACGAGCGCGTTCTGCAAAAAGCACCATTTGCATGCACATCTTGTGGTTTTGCAGAAAACTTCATCCGCGTCTACCAAAAGATGCATGTGCATGCTTAAAACGCGTTTTCGCACAAATGCGTGCGCGGGTGCTAAAAAGAGCAGCATCGGCATGCTTAGCACGTCGTTTGGTAGAAATCCACGTGCGCGTTCTGCCAAAAGCACCATTTGCATGCACATCTTGTGGTTTTGCAGAAAACTTCATCCGCGTCTACCAAAAGATGCATGTGCATGCTTAAAACGCGTTTTCGCACAAATCCGTGCGCGGGTGCTAAAAAGAGCAGCATCGGCATGCTTAGCACGTCGTTTGGTAGAAATCCACGTGCGCGTTCTGCAAAAAGCACCATTTGCATGCACATCTTGTGGTTTTGCAGAAAACTTCATCCGCGTCTACCAAAAGATGCATGTGCATGCTTAAAACGCGTTTTCGCACAAATGCGTGCGCGGGTGCTAAAAAGAGCAGCATCGGCATGCTTAGCACGTCGTTTGGTAGAAATCCATGTGCGCGTTCTGCAAAAAGCACCATTTGCATGCACATCTTGTGGTTTTGCAGAAAACTTCATCCGCGTCTACCAAAAGATGCATGTGCATGCTTAAAACGCGTTTTCGCACAAATGCGTGCGCGGGTGCTAAAAAGAGCAGCATCGGCATGCTTAGCACGTCGTTTGGTAGAAATCCACGTGCGCGTTCTGCAAAAAGCACCATTTGCATGCATATCTTGTGGTTTTGCAGAAAACTTCATCCGCGTCTACCAAAAGATGCATGTGCATGCTTAAAACGCGTTTTCGCACAAATGCGTGCGCGGGTGCTAAAAATAGCAGCATCGGCATGCTTAGCACGTCGTTTGGTAGAAATCCACGTGCGCGTTCTGCAAAAAGCACCATTTGCATGCACATCTTGTGGTTTTGCAGAAAACTTCATCCGCGTCTACCAAAAGATGCATGTGCATGCTTAAAACGCGTTTTCGCACAAATGCGTGCGCGGGTGCTAAAAAGAGCAGCATCGGCATGCTTAGCACGTCGTTTGGTAGAAATCCACGTGCGCGTTCTGCCAAAAGCACCATTTGCATGCACATCTTGTGGTTTTGCAGAAAACTTCATCCGCGTCTACCAAAAGATGCATGTGCATGCTTAAAACGCGTTTTCGCACAAATGCGTGCGCGGGTGCTAAAAAGAGCAGCATCGGCATGGTTAGCACGTCGTTTGGTAGAAATCCACGTGCGCGTTCTGCAAAAAGCACCATTTGCATGCATATCTTGTGGTTTTGCAGAAAACTTCATCCGCGTCTACCAAAAGATGCATGTGCATGCTTAAAACGCGTTTTCGCACAAATGCGTGCGCGGGTGCTAAAAATAGCAGCATCGGCATGCTTAGCACGTCGTTTGGTAGAAATCCACGTGCGCGTTCTGCAAAAAGCACCATTTGCATGCACATCTTGTGGTTTTGCAGAAAACTTCATCCGCGTCTACCAAAAGATGCATGTGCATGCTTAAAACGCGTTTTCGCACAAATGCGTGCGCGGGTGCTAAAAAGAGCAGCATCGGCATGCTTAGCACGTCGTTTGGTAGAAATCCACGAGCGCGTTCTGCAAAAAGCACCATTTGCATGCACATCTTGTGGTTTTGCAGAAAACTTCATCCGCGTCTACCAAAAGATGCATGTGCATGCTTAAAACGCGTTTTCGCACAAATGCGTGCGCGGGTGCTAAAAAGAGCAGCATCGGCATGCTTAGCACGTCGTTTGGTAGAAATCCACGTGCGCGTTCTGCCAAAAGCACCATTTGCATGCACATCTTGTGGTTTTGCAGAAAACTTCATCCGCGTCTACCAAAAGATGCATGTGCATGCTTAAAACGCGTTTTCGCACAAATCCGTGCGCGGGTGCTAAAAAGAGCAGCATCGGCATGCTTAGCACGTCGTTTGGTAGAAATCCACGTGCGCGTTCTGCAAAAAGCACCATTTGCATGCACATCTTGTGGTTTTGCAGAAAACTTCATCCGCGTCTACCAAAAGATGCATGTGCATGCTTAAAACGCGTTTTCGCACAAATGCGTGCGCGGGTGCTAAAAAGAGCAGCATCGGCATGCTTAGCACGTCGTTTGGTAGAAATCCATGTGCGCGTTCTGCAAAAAGCACCATTTGCATGCACATCTTGTGGTTTTGCAGAAAACTTCATCCGCGTCTACCAAAAGATGCATGTGCATGCTTAAAACGCGTTTTCGCACAAATGCGTGCGCGGGTGCTAAAAAGAGCAGCATCGGCATGCTTAGCACGTCGTTTGGTAGAAATCCACGTGCGCGTTCTGCAAAAAGCACCATTTGCATGCATATCTTGTGGTTTTGCAGAAAACTTCATCCGCGTCTACCAAAAGATGCATGTGCATGCTTAAAACGCGTTTTCGCACAAATGCGTGCGCGGGTGCTAAAAATAGCAGCATCGGCATGCTTAGCACGTCGTTTGGTAGAAATCCACGTGCGCGTTCTGCAAAAAGCACCATTTGCATGCACATCTTGTGGTTTTGCAGAAAACTTCATCCGCGTCTACCAAAAGATGCATGTGCATGCTTAAAACGCGTTTTCGCACAAATGCGTGCGCGGGTGCTAAAAAGAGCAGCATCGGCATGCTTAGCACGTCGTTTGGTAGAAATCCATGTGCGCGTTCTGCAAAAAGCACCATTTGCATGCACATCTTGTGGTTTTGCAGAAAACTTCATCCGCGTCTACCAAAAGATGCATGTGCATGCTTAAAACGCGTTTTCGCACAAATGCGTGCGCGGGTGCTAAAAAGAGCAGCATCGGCATGCTTAGCACGTCGTTTGGTAGAAATCCACGTGCGCGTTCTGCCAAAAGCACCATTTGCATGCACATCTTGTGGTTTTGCAGAAAACTTCATCCGCGTCTACCAAAAGATGCATGTGCATGCTTAAAACGCGTTTTCGCACAAATCCGTGCGCGGGTGCTAAAAAGAGCAGCATCGGCATGCTTAGCACGTCGTTTGGTAGAAATCCACGTGCGCGTTCTGCAAAAAGCACCATTTGCATGCACATCTTGTGGTTTTGCAGAAAACTTCATCCGCGTCTACCAAAAGATGCATGTGCATGCTTAAAACGCGTTTTCGCACAAATCCGCGCGCGGGTGCTAAAAAGAGCAGCATCGGCAAGCTTAGCGCGTCGTTTGGTAGAAATCCACGTGCGCGTTCTGCAAAAAGCACCATTTGCATGCACATCTTGTGGTTTTGCAGAAAACTTCATCCGCGTCTACCAAAAGATGCATGTGCATGCTTAAAACGCGTTTTCGCACAAATGCGTGCGCGGGTTTTAAAAAGAGCAGCATTGGCATGCTTAGCACGTCGTTTGGTAGAAATCCACGTGCGCGTTCTGCAAAAAGCACCATTTGCATGCACATCTTGTGGTTTTGCAGAAAACTTCATCCGCGTCTACAAAAGATGCATGTGCATGCTTAAAACGCGTTTTCGCACAAATGCGTGCGCGGGTGCTAAAAAGAGCAGCATTGGCATGCTTAGCACGTCGTTTGGTAGAAATCCACGTGCGCGTTCTGCAAAAAGCACCATTTGCATGCACATCTTGTGGTTTTGCAGAAAACTTCATCCGCGTCTACCAAAAGATGCATGTGCATGCTTAAAACGCGTTTTCGCACAAATCCGTGCGCGGGTGCTAAAAAGAGCAGCATCGGCATGCTTAGCACGTCGTTTGGTAGAAATCCACGTGCGCGTTCTGCAAAAAGCACCATTTGCATGCACATCTTGTGGTTTTGCAGAAAACTTCATCCGCGTCTACCAAAAGATGCATGTGCATGCTTAAAACGCGTTTTCGCACAAATGCGTGCGCGGGTGCTAAAAAGAGCAGCATCGGCATGCTTAGCACGTCGTTTGGTAGAAATCCACGTGCGCGTTCTGCCAAAAGCACCATTTGCATGCACATCTTGTGGTTTTGCAGAAAACTTCATCCGCGTCTACCAAAAGATGCATGTGCATGCTTAAAACGCGTTTTCGCACAAATCCGTGCGCGGGTGCTAAAAAGAGCAGCATCGGCATGCTTAGCACGTCGTTTGGTAGAAATCCACGTGCGCGTTCTGCCAAAAGCACCATTTGCATGCACATCTTGTGGTTTTGCAGAAAACTTCATCGGCGTCTACCAAAAGATGCATGTGCATGCTTAAAACGCGTTTTCGCACAAATCCATGCGCGGGTGCTAAAAAGAGCAGCATCGGCATGCTTAGCACGTCGTTTGGTAGAAATCCACGTGCGCGTTCTGCAAAAAGCACCATTTGCATGCACATCTTGTGGTTTTGCAGAAAACTTCATCCGCGTCTACCAAAAGATGCATGTGCATGCTTAAAACACGTTTTCGCACAAATGCGTGCGCGGGTGCTAAAAAGAGCAGCATCGGCATGCTTAGCACGTCGTTTGGTAGAAATCCACGTGCGCGTTCTGCCAAAAGCACCATTTGCATGCACATCTTGTGGTTTTGCAGAAAACTTCATCCGCGTCTACCAAAATATGCATGTGCATGCTTAAAACGCGTTTTCGCACAAATCCGTGCGCGGGTGCTAAAAAGAGCAGCATCGGCATGCTTAGCACGTCGTTTGGTAGAAATCCACGTGCGCGTTCTGCAAAAAGCACCATTTGCATGCACATCTTGTGGTTTTGCAGAAAACTTCATCCGCGTCTACCAAAAGATGCATGTACATGCTTAAAACGCGTTTTCGCACAAATGCGTGCGCGGGTGCTAAAAAGAGCAGCATCGGCATGCTTAGCACGTCATTTGGTAGAAATCCACGAGCGCGTTCTGCAAAAAGCACCATTTGCATGCACATCTTGTGGTTTTGCAGAAAACTTCATCCGCGTCTACCAAAAGATGCATGTGCATGCTTAAAACGCGTTTTCGCACAAATGCGAGCGCGGGTGCCAAAAAGAGCAGCATCGGCATGCTTAGCACGTCGTTTGGTAGAAATCCACGTGCGCGTTCTGCAAAAAGCACCATTTGCATGCACATCTTGTGGTTTTGCAGAAAACTTCATCCGCGTCTACCAAAAGATGCATGTGCATGCTTAAAACGCGTTTTCGCACAAATGCGTGCGCGGGTGCTAAAAAGAGCAGCATCGGCATGCTTAGCACGTCGTTTGGTAGAAATCCACGTGCGCGTTCTGCCAAAAGCACCATTTGCATGCACATCTTGTGGTTTTGCAGAAAACTTCATCCGCGTCTACCAAAAGATGCATGTGCATGCTTAAAACGCGTTTTCGCACAAATCCGTGCGCGGGTGCTAAAAAGAGCAGCATCGGCATGCTTAGCACGTCGTTTGGTAGAAATCCACGTGCGCGTTCTGCAAAAAGCACCATTTGCATGCACATCTTGTGGTTTTGCAGAAAACTTCATCCGCGTCTACCAAAAGATGCATGTGCATGCTTAAAACGCGTTTTCGCACAAATCCGCGCGCGGGTGCTAAAAAGAGCAGCATCGGCAAGCTTAGCGCGTCGTTTGGTAGAAATCCACGTGCGCGTTCTGCAAAAAGCACCATTTGCATGCACATCTTGTGGTTTTGCAGAAAACTTCATCCGCGTCTACCAAAAGATGCATGTGCATGCTTAAAACGCGTTTTCGCACAAATGCGTGCGCGGGTGCTAAAAAGAGCAGCATTGGCATGCTTAGCACGTCGTTTGGTAGAAATCCACGTGCGCGTTCTGCAAAAAGCACCATTTGCATGCACATCTTGTGGTTTTGCAGAAAACTTCATCCGCGTCTACAAAAGATGCATGTGCATGCTTAAAACGCGTTTTCGCACAAATGCGTGCGCGGGTGCTAAAAAGAGCAGCATTGGCATGCTTAGCACGTCGTTTGGTAGAAATCCACGTGCGCGTACTGCAAAAAGCACCATTTGCATGCACATCTTGTGGTTTTGCAGAAAACTTCATCCGCGTCTACCAAAAGATGCATGTGCATGCTTAAAACACGTTTTCGCACAAATGCGTGCGCGGGTGCTAAAAAGAGCAGCATCGGCATGCTTAGCACGTCGTTTGGTAGAAATCCACGTGCGCGTTCTGCCAAAAGCACCATTTGCATGCACATCTTGTGGTTTTGCAGAAAACTTCATCCGCGTCTACCAAAATATGCATGTGCATGCTTAAAACGCGTTTTCGCACAAATCCGTGCGCGGGTGCTAAAAAGAGCAGCATCGGCATGCTTAGCACGTCGTTTGGTAGAAATCCACGTGCGCGTTCTGCAAAAAGCACCATTTGCATGCACATCTTGTGGTTTTGCAGAAAACTTCATCCGCGTCTACCAAAAGATGCATGTACATGCTTAAAACGCGTTTTCGCACAAATGCGTGCGCGGGTGCTAAAAAGAGCAGCATCGGCATGCTTAGCACGTCATTTGGTAGAAATCCACGAGCGCGTTCTGCAAAAAGCACCATTTGCATGCACATCTTGTGGTTTTGCAGAAAACTTCATCCGCGTCTACCAAAAGATGCATGTGCATGCTTAAAACGCGTTTTCACACAAATGCGAGCGCGGGTGCCAAAAAGAGCAGCATCGGCATGCTTAGCACGTCGTTTGGTAGAAATCCACGTGCGCGTTCTGCCAAAAGCACCATTTGCATGCACATCTTGTGTTTTTGCAGAAAACTTCATCCGCGTCTACCAAAAGATGCATGTGCATGCTTAAAACGCGTTTTCGCACAAATGCGTGCGCGGGTGCTAAAAAGAGCAGCATCGGCATGCTTAGCACGCCGTTTGGTAGAAATCCATGTGCGCGTTCTGCAAAAAGCACCATTTGCATGCACATCTTGTGGTTTTGCAGAAAACTTCATCCGCGTCTACCAAAAGATGCATGTGCACGCTTAAAACGCGTTTTCGCACAAATGCGTGCGCGGGTGCTAAAAAGAGCAGCATTGGCATGCTTAGCACGTCGTTTGGTAGAAATCCACGTGCGCGTTCTGCAAAAAGCACCATTTGCATGCACATCTTGTGGTTTTGCAGAAAACTTCATCCGCGCCTACCAAAAGATGCATGTGCATGCTTAAAACGCGTTTTCGCACAAATGCGTGCGCGGGTGCTAAAAAGAGCAGCATCGGCATGCTTAGCACGTCGTTTGGTAGAAATCCACGTGCGCGTTCTGCAAAAAGCACCATTTGCATGCACATCTTGTGGTTTTGCAGAAAACTTCATCCGCGTCTACCAAAAGATGCATGTACATGCTTAAAACGCGTTTTCGCACAAATGCGTGCGCGGGTGCTAAAAAGAGCAGCATCGGCATGCTTAGCACGTCATTTGGTAGAAATCCACGAGCGCGTTCTGCAAAAAGCACCATTTGCATGCACATCTTGTGGTTTTGCAGAAAACTTCATCCGCGTCTACCAAAAGATGCATGTGCATGCTTAAAACGCGTTTTCGCACAAATGCGAGTGCGGGTGCCAAAAAGAGCAGCATCGGCATGCTTAGCACGTCGTTTGGTAGAAATCCACGTGCGCGTTCTGCCAAAAGCACCATTTGCATGCACATCTTGTGGTTTTGCAGAAAACTTCATCCGCGTCTACCAAAAGATGCATGTGCATCCTTAAAACGCGTTTTCGCACAAATCCGTGCGCGGGTACTAAAAAGAGCAGCATCGGCATTCTTAGCACGTCGTTTGGTAGAAATCCACGTGCGCGTTCTGCAAAAAGCACCATTTGCATGCACATCTTGTGGTTTTGCAGAAAACTTCATCCGCGTCTACCAAAAGATGCATGTGCATGCTTAAAACGCGTTTTCGCACAAATGCGTGCGCGGGTGCTAAAAAGAGCAGCATCGGCATGCTTAGCACGTCGTTTGGTAGAAATCCACGAGCGCGTTCTGCAAAAAGCACCATTTGCATGCACATCTTGTGGTTTTGCAGAAAACTTCATCCGCGTCTACCAAAAGATGCATGTGCATGCTTAAAACGCGTTTTCGCACAAATGCGTGCGCGGGTGCTAAAAAGAGCAGCATCGGCATGCTTAGCACGTCGTTTGGTAGAAATCCACGTGCGCGTTCTGCCAAAAGCACCATTTGCATGCACATCTTGTGGTTTTGCAGAAAACTTCATCCGCGTCTACCAAAAGATGCATGTGCATGCTTAAAACGCGTTTTCGCACAAATCCGTGCGCGGGTGCTAAAAAGAGCAGCATCGGCATGCTTAGCACGTCGTTTGGTAGAAATCCACGTGCGCGTTCTGCAAAAAGCACCATTTGCATGCACATCTTGTGGTTTTGCAGAAAACTTCATCCGCGTCTACCAAAAGATGCATGTGCATGCTTAAAACGCGTTTTCGCACAAATGCGTGCGCGGGTGCTAAAAAGAGCAGCATCGGCATGCTTAGCACGTCGTTTGGTAGAAATCCATGTGCGCGTTCTGCAAAAAGCACCATTTGCATGCACATCTTGTGGTTTTGCAGAAAACTTCATCCGCGTCTACCAAAAGATGCATGTGCATGCTTAAAACGCGTTTTCGCACAAATGCGTGCGCGGGTGCTAAAAAGAGCAGCATCGGCATGCTTAGCACGTCGTTTGGTAGAAATCCACGTGCGCGTTCTGCAAAAAGCACCATTTGCATGCATATCTTGTGGTTTTGCAGAAAACTTCATCCGCGTCTACCAAAAGATGCATGTGCATGCTTAAAACGCGTTTTCGCACAAATGCGTGCGCGGGTGCTAAAAATAGCAGCATCGGCATGCTTAGCACGTCGTTTGGTAGAAATCCACGTGCGCGTTCTGCAAAAAGCACCATTTGCATGCACATCTTGTGGTTTTGCAGAAAACTTCATCCGCGTCTACCAAAAGATGCATGTGCATGCTTAAAACGCGTTTTCGCACAAATGCGTGCGCGGGTGCTAAAAAGAGCAGCATCGGCATGCTTAGCACGTCGTTTGGTAGAAATCCACGTGCGCGTTCTGCCAAAAGCACCATTTGCATGCACATCTTGTGGTTTTGCAGAAAACTTCATCCGCGTCTACCAAAAGATGCATGTGCATGCTTAAAACGCGTTTTCGCACAAATCCGTGCGCGGGTGCTAAAAAGAGCAGCATCGGCATGCTTAGCACGTCGTTTGGTAGAAATCCACGTGCGCGTTCTGCAAAAAGCACCATTTGCATGCACATCTTGTGGTTTTGCAGAAAACTTCATCCGCGTCTACCAAAAGATGCATGTGCATGCTTAAAACACGTTTCCGCACAAATGCGTGCGCGGGTGCTAAAAAGAGCAGCATCGGCATGCTTAGCACGTCGTTTGGTAGAAATCCACGTGCGCGTTCTGCCAAAAGCACCATTTGCATGCACATCTTGTGGTTTTGCAGAAAACTTCATCCGCGTCTACCAAAAGATGCATGTGCATGCTTAAAACGCGTTTTCGCACAAATCCGTGCGCGGGTGCTAAAAAGAGCAGCATCGGCAAGCTTAGCGCGTCGTTTGGTAGAAATCCACGTGTGCGTTCTGCAAAAAGCACCATTTGCATGCACATCTTGTGGTTTTGCAGAAAACTTCATCCGCGTCTACCAAAAGATGCATGTGCATGCTTAAAACGCGTTTTCGCACAAATGCGTGCGCGGGTGCTAAAAAGAGCAGCATTGGCATGCTTAGCACGTCGTTTGGTAGAAATCCACGTGCGCGTTCTGCAAAAAGCACCATTTGCATGCACATCTTGTGGTTTTGCAGAAAACTTCATCCGCGTCTACCAAAAGATGCATGTGCATGCTTAAAACGCGTTTTCGCACAAATCCGTGCGCGGGTGCTAAAAAGAGCAGCATCGGCATGCTTAGCACGTCGTTTGGTAGAAATCCACGTGCGCGTTCTGCAAAAAGCACCATTTGCATGCACATCTTGTGGTTTTGCAGAAAACTTCATCCGCGTCTACCAAAAGATGCATGTGCATGCTTAAAACGCGTTTTCGCACAAATGCGTGCGCGGGTGCTAAAAAGAGCAGCATCGGCATGCTTAGCACGTCGTTTGGTAGAAATCCACGTGCGCGTTCTGCAAAAAGCACCATTTGCATGCACATCTTGTGGTTTTGCAGAAAACTTCATCCGCGTCTACCAAAAGATGCATGTGCATGCTTAAAACGCGTTTTCGCACAAATGCGTGCGCGGGTGCTAAAAAGAGCAGCATCGGCATGCTTAGCACGTCGTTTGGTAGAAATCCACGTGCGCGTTCTGCAAAAAGCACCATTTGCATGCATATCTTGTGGTTTTGCAGAAAACTTCATCCGCGTCTACCAAAAGATGCATGTGCATGCTTAAAACGCGTTTTCGCACAAATGCGTGCGCGGGTGCTAAAAATAGCAGCATCGGCATGCTTAGCACGTCGTTTGGTAGAAATCCACGTGCGCGTTCTGCAAAAAGCACCATTTGCATGCACATCTTGTGGTTTTGCAGAAAACTTCATCCGCGTCTACCAAAAGATGCATGTGCATGCTTAAAACGCGTTTTCGCACAAATGCGTGCGCGGGTGCTAAAAAGAGCAGCATCGGCATGCTTAGCACGTCGTTTGGTAGAAATCCACGTGCGCGTTCTGCCAAAAGCACCATTTGCATGCACATCTTTTGGTTTTGCAGAAAACTTCATCCGCGTCTACCAAAAGATGCATGTGCATGCTTAAAACGCGTTTTCGCCCAAATCCGTGCGCGGGTGCTAAAAAGAGCAGCATCGGCATGCTTAGCACGTCGTTTGGTAGAAATCCACGTGCGCGTTCTGCAAAAAGCACCATTTGCATGCACATCTTGTGGTTTTGCAGAAAACTTCATCCGCGTCTACCAAAAGATGCATGTGCATGCTTAAAACACGTTTTCGCACAAATGCGTGCGCGGGTGCTAAAAAGAGCAGCATCGGCATGCTTAGCACGTCGTTTGGTAGAAATCCACGTGCGCGTTCTGCCAAAAGCACCATTTGGATGCACATCTTGTGGTTTTGCAGAAAACTTCATCCGCGTCTACCAAAAGATGCATGTGCATGCTTAAAACGCGTTTTCGCACAAATCCGTGCGCGGGTGCTAAAAAGAGCAGCATCGGCAAGCTTAGCGCGTCATTTGGTAGAAATCCACGTGCGCGTTCTGCAAAAAGCACCATTTGCATGCACATCTTGTGGTTTTGCAGAAAACTTCATCCGCGTCTACCAAAAGATGCATGTGCATGCTTAAAACGCGTTTTCGCACAAATGCGTGCGCGGGTGCTAAAAAGAGCAGCATCGGCATGCTTAGCACGTCGTTTGGTAGAAATCCACGTGCGCGTTCTGCCAAAAGCACCATTTGCATGCACATCTTGTGGTTTTGCAGAAAACTTCATCCGCGTCTACCAAAAGATGCATGTGCATGCTTAAAACGCGTTTTCGCACAAATCCGTGCGCGGGTGCTAAAAAGAGCAGCATCGGCATGCTTAGCACGTCGTTTGGTAGAAATCCACGTGCGCGTTCTGCAAAAAGCACCATTTGCATGCACATCTTGTGGTTTTGCAGAAAACTTCATCCGCGTCTACCAAAAGATGCATGTGCATGCTTAAAACGCGTTTTCGCACAAATGCGTGCGCGGGTGCTAAAAAGAGCAGCATCGGCATGCTTAGCACGTCGTTTGGTAGAAATCCACGTGCGCGTTCTGCCAAAAGCACCATTTGCATGCACATCTTGTGGTTTTGCAGAAAACTTCATCCGCGTCTACCAAAAGATGCATGTGCATGCTTAAAACGCGTTTTCGCACAAATCCGTGCGCGGGTGCTAAAAAGAGCAGCATCGGCATGCTTAGCACGTCGTTTGGTAGAAATCCACGTGCGCGTTCTGCCAAAAGCACCATTTGCATGCACATCTTGTGGTTTTGCAGAAAACTTCATCGGCGTCTACCAAAAGATGCATGTGCATGCTTAAAACGCGTTTTCGCACAAATCCATGCGCGGGTGCTAAAAAGAGCAGCATCGGCATGCTTAGCACGTCGTTTGGTAGAAATCCACGTGCGCGTTCTGCAAAAAGCACCATTTGCATGCACATCTTGTGGTTTTGCAGAAAACTTCATCCGCGTCTACCAAAAGATGCATGTGCATGCTTAAAACGCGTTTTCGCACAAATGCGTGCGCGGGTGCTAAAAAGAGCAGCATCGGCATGCTTAGCACGTCGTTTGGTAGGAATCCACGTGCGCGTTCTGCCAAAAGCACCATTTGGATGCACATCTTGTGGTTTTGCAGAAAACTTCATCCGCGTCTACCAAAAGATGCATGTGCATGCTTAAAACGCGTTTTCGCACAAATGCGTGCGCGGGTGCTAAAAAGAGCAGCATCGGCATGCTTAGCACGTCGTTTGGTAGAAATCCACGTGCGCGTTCTGCCAAAAGCACCATTTGCATGCACATCTTGTGGTTTTGCAGAAAACTTCATCCGCGTCTACCAAAAGATGCATGTGCATGCTTAAAACGCGTTTTCGCACAAATCCGTGCGCGGGTGCTAAAAAGAGCAGCATCGGCATGCTTAGCACGTCGTTTGGTAGAAATCCACGTGCGCGTTCTGCAAAAAGCACCATTTGCATGCACATCTTGTGGTTTTGCAGAAAACTTCATCCGCGTCTACCAAAAGATGCATGTGCATGCTTAAAACGCGTTTTCGCACAAATGCGTGCGCGGGTGCTAAAAAGAGCAGCATCGGCATGCTTTGCACGTCGTTTGGTAGAAATCCATGTGCGCGTTCTGCAAAAAGCACCATTTGCATGCACATCTTGTGGTTTTGCAGAAAACTTCATCCGCGTCTACCAAAAGATGCATGTGCATGCTTAAAACGCGTTTTCGCACAAATGCGTGCGCGGGTGCTAAAAAGAGCAGCATCGGCATGCTTAGCACGTCGTTTGGTAGAAATCCACGTGCGCGTTCTGCAAAAAGCACCATTTGCATGCACATCTTGTGGTTTTGCAGAAAACTTCATCCGCGTCTACCAAAAGATGCATGTGCATGCTTAAAACGCGTTTTCGCACAAATGCGTGCGCGGGTGCTAAAAAGAGCAGCATCGGCATGCTTAGCACGTCGTTTGGTAGAAATCCGTGTGCGCGTTCTGCAAAAAGCACCATTTGCATGCACATCTTGTGGTTTTGCAGAATACTTCATCCGCGTCTACCAAAAGATGCATGTGCATGCTTAAAACGCGTTTTCGCACAAATGCGTGCGCGGGTGCTAAAAAGAGCAGCATCGGCATGCTTAGCACGTCGTTTGGTAGAAATCCACGTGCGCGTTCTGCAAAAAGCACCATTTGCATGCATATCTTGTGGTTTTGCAGAAAACTTCATCCGCGTCTACCAAAAGATGCATGTGCATGCTTAAAACGCGTTTTCGCACAAATGCGTGCGCGGGTGCTAAAAATAGCAGCATCGGCATGCTTAGCACGTCGTTTGGTAGAAATCCACGTGCGCGTTCTGCAAAAAGCACCATTTGCATGCATATCTTGTGGTTTTGCAGAAAACTTCATCCGCGTCTACCAAAAGATCCATGTGCATGCTTAAAACGCGTTTTCGCACAAATGCGTGCGCGGGTGCTAAAAAGAGCAGCATCGGCATGCTTAGCACGTCGTTTGGTAGAAATCCACGTGCGCGTTCTGCCAAAAGCACCATTTGCATGCACATCTTGTGGTTTTGCAGAAAACTTCATCCGCGTCTACCAAAAGATGCATGTGCATGCTTAAAACGCGTTTTCGCACAAATCCGTGCGCGGGTGCTAAAAAGAGCAGCATCGGCATGCTTAGCACGTCGTTTGGTAGAAATCCACGTGCGCGTTCTGCAAAAAGCACCATTTGCATGCACATCTTGTGGTTTTGCAGAAAACTTCATCCGCGTCTACCAAAAGATGCATGTGCATGCTTAAAACGCGTTTTCGCACAAATGCGTGCGCGGGTGCTACAAAGAGCAGCATCGGCATGCTTAGCACGTCGTTTGGTAGAAATCCACGTGCGCGTTCTGCCAAAAGCACCATTTGCATGCACATCTTGTGGTTTTGCAGAAAACTTCATCCGCGTCTACCAAAAGATGCATGTGCATGCTTAAAACGCGTTTTCGCACAAATTCGTGCGCGGGTGCTAAAAAGAGCAGCATCGGCAAGCTTAGCGCGTCGTTTGGTAGAAATCCACGTGCGCGTTCTGCAAAAAGCACCATTTGCATGCACATCTTGTGGTTTTGCAGAAAACTTCATCCGCGTCTACCAAAAGATGCATGTGCATGCTTAAAACGCGTTTTCGCACAAATGCGTGCGCGGGTGCTAAAAAGAGCAGCATTGGCATGCTTAGCACGTCGTTTGGTAAAAATCCACGTGCGCGTTCTGCAAAAAGCACCATTTGCATGCACATCTTGTGGTTTTGCAGAAAACTTCATCCGCGTCTACCAAAAGATGCATGTGCATGCTTAAAACGCGTTTTCGCACAAATGCGTGCGCGGGTGCTAAAAAGAGCAGCATCGGCATGCTTAGCACGTCGTTTGGTAGAAATCCACGTGCGCGTTCTGCCAAAAGCACCATTTGGATGCACATCTTGTGGTTTTGCAGAAAACTTCATCCGCGTCTACCAAAAGATGCATGTGCATGCTTAAAACGCGTTTTCGCACAAATGCGTGCGCGGGTGCTAAAAATAGCAGCATCGGCATGCTTAGCACGTCGTTTGGTAGAAATCCACGTGCGCGTTCTGAAAAAAGCACCATTTGCATGCACATCTTGTGGTTTTGCAGAAAACTTCATCCGCGTCTACCAAAAGATGCATGTGCATGCTTAAAACGCGTTTTCGCAAAAATGCGTGCGCGGGTGCTAAAAAGAGCAGCATCGGCATGCTTAGCACGTCGTTTGGTAGAAATCCATGTGCGCGTTCTGCAAAAAGCACCATTTGCATGCACATCCTGTGGTTTTGCAGAAAACTTCATCCGCGTCTACCAAAAGATGCATGTGCATGCTTAAAACGCGTTTTCGCACAAATGCGTGCGCGGGTGCTAAAAAGAGCAGCATCGGCATGCTTAGCACGTCGTTTGGTAGAAATCCACGTGCGCGTTCTGCAAAAAGCACCATTTGCATGCATATCTTGTGGTTTTGCAGAAAACTTCATCCGCGTCTACCAAAAGATGCATGTGCATGCTTAAAACGCGTTTTCGCACAAATGCGTGCGCGGGTGCTAAAAATAGCAGCATCGGCATGCTTAGCACGTCGTTTGGTAGAAATCCACGTGCGCGTTCTGAAAAAAGCACCATTTGCATGCACATCTTGTGGTTTTGCAGAAAACTTCATCCGCGTCTACCAAAAGATGCATGTGCATGCTTAAAACGCGTTTTCGCACAAATGCGTGCGCGGGTGCTAAAAAGAGCAGCATCGGCATGCTTAGCACGTCGTTTGGTAGAAATCCACGTGCGCGTTCTGCAAAAAGCACCATTTGCATGCACATCTTGTGGTTTTGCAGAAAACTTCATCCGCGTCTACCAAAAGATGCATGTGCATGCTTAAAACGCGTTTTCGCACAAATCCGTGCGCGGGTGCTAAAAAGAGCAGCATCGGCAAGCTTAGCGCGTCGTTGGTAGAAATCCACGTGCGCGTTCTGCAAAAAGCACCATTTGCATGCACATCCTGTGGTTTTGCAGAAAACTTCATCCGCGTCTACCAAAAGATGCATGTGCATGCTTAAAACGCGTTTTCGCACAAATGCGTGCGCGGGTGCTAAAAAGAGCAGCATTGGCATGCTTAGCACGTCGTTTGGTAGAAATCCACGTGCGCGTTCTGCAAAAAGCACCATTTGCATGCACATCTTGTGGTTTTGCAGAAAACTTCATCCGCGTCTACCAAAAGATGCATGTGCATGCTTAAAACGCGTTTTCGCACAAATGCGTGCGCGGGTGCTAAAAAGAGCAGCATCGGCATGCTTAGCACGTCGTTTGGTAGAAATCCACGTGCGCGTTCTGCCAAAAGCACCATTTGCATGCACATCTTGTGGTTTTGCAGAAAACTTCATCCGCGTCTACCAAAAGATGCATGTGCATGCTTAAAACGCGTTTTCGCACAAATCCGTGCGCGGGTGCTAAAAAGAGCAGCATCGGCATGCTTAGCACGTCGTTTGGTAGAAATCCACGTGCGCGTTCTGCAAAAAGCACCATTTGCATGCACATCTTGTGGTTTTGCAGAAAACTTCATCCGCGTCTACCAAAAGATGCATGTACATGCTTAAAACGCGTTTTCGCACAAATGCGTGCGCGGGTGCTAAAAAGAGCAGCATCGGCATGCTTAGCACGTCGTTTGGTAGAAATCCACGAGCGCGTTCTGCAAAAAGCACCATTTGCATGCACATCTTGTGGTTTTGCAGAAAACTTCATCCGCGTCTACCAAAAGATGCATGTGCATCCTTAAAACGCGTTTTCGCACAAATCCGTGCGCGGGTGCTAAAAAGAGCAGCATCGGCATGCTTAGCACGTCGTTTGGTAGAAATCCACGTGCGCGTTCTGCAAAAAGCACCATTTGCATGCACATCTTGTGGTTTTGCAGAAAACTTCATCCGCGTCTACCAAAAGATGCATGTGCATGCTTAAAACGCGTTTTCGCACAAATGCGTGCGCGGGTGCTAAAAAGAGCAGCATCGGCATGCTTAGCACGTCGTTTGGTAGAAATCCACGTGCGCGTTCTGAAAAAAGCACCATTTGCATGTACATCTTGTGGTTTTGCAGAAAACTTCATCCGCGTCTACCAAAAGATGCATGTGCATGCTTAAAACGCGTTTTCGCACAAATGCGTGCGCGGGTGCTAAAAAGAGCAGCATCGGCATGCTTAGCACGTCGTTTGGTAGAAATCCACGTGCGCGTTCTGCAAAAAGCACCATTTGCATGCACATCTTGTGGTTTTGCAGAAAACTTCATCCGCGTCTACCAAAAGATGCATGTGCATGCTTAAAACGCGTTTTCGCACAAATCCGTGCGCGGGTGCTAAAAAGAGCAGCATCGGCATGCTTAGCACGTCGTTTGGTAGAAATCCACGTGCGCGTTCTGCCAAAAGCACCATTTGCATGCACATCTTGTGGTTTTGCAGAAAACTTCATCCGCGTCTACCAAAAGATGCATGTGCATGCTTAAAACGCGTTTTCGCACAAATCCGTGCGCGGGTGCTAAAAAGAGCAGCATCGGCAAGCTTAGCGCGTCGTTGGTAGAAATCCACGTGCGCGTTCTGCAAAAAGCAGCATTTGCATGCACATCTTGTGGTTTTGCAGAAAACCATCCGCGTCTACCAAAAGATGCATGTGCATGCTTAAAACGCGTTTTCGCACAAATGCCTGCGCGGGTGCTAAAAAGAGCAGCATTGGTATGCTTACCACGTCGTTTGGTAGAAATCCACGTGCGCGTTCTGCAAAAAGCACCATTTGCATGCACATCTTGTGGTTTTGCAGAAAACTTCATCCGCGTCTACCAAAAGATGCATGTGCATGCTTAAAACGCGTTTTCGCACAAATGCGTGCGCGGGTGCTAAAAAGAGCAGCATCGGCATGCTTAGCACGTCGTTTGGTAGAAATCCACGTGCGCGTTCTGCAAAAAGCACCATTTGCATGCACATCTTGTGGTTTTGCAGAAAACTTCATCCGCGTCTACCAAAAGATGCATGTGCATGCTTAAAACGCGTTTTCGCACAAATGCGTGCGCGGGTGCTAAAAAGAGCAGCATCGGCATGCTTAGCACGTCGTTTGGTAGAAATCCACGTGCGCGTTCTGCCAAAAGCACCATTTGCATGCACATCTTGTGGTTTTGCAGAAAACTTCATCCGCGTCTACCAAAAGATGCATGTGCATGCTTAAAACGCGTTTTCGCACAAATCCGTGCGCGGGTGCTAAAAAGAGCAGCATCGGCAAGCTTAGCGCGTCGTTGGTAGAAATCCACGTGCGCGTTCTGCAAAAAGCAGCATTTGCATGCACATCTTGTGGTTTTGCAGAAAACCATCCGCGTCTACCAAAAGATGCATGTGCATGCTTAAAACGCGTTTTCGCACAAATGCCTGCGCGGGTGCTAAAAAGAGCAGCATTGGTATGCTTACCACGTCGTTTGGTAGAAATCCACGTGCGCGTTCTGCAAAAAGCACCATTTGCATGCACATCTTGTGGTTTTGCAGAAAACTTCATCCGCGTCTACCAAAAGATGCATGTGCATGCTTAAAACGCGTTTTCGCACAAATGCGTGCGCGGGTGCTAAAAAGAGCAGCATCGGCATGCTTAGCACGTCGTTTGGTAGAAATCCACGTGCGCGTTCTGCCAAAAGCACCATTTGCATGCACATCTTGTGGTTTTGCAGAAAACTTCATCCGCGTCTACCAAAAGATGCATGTGCATGCTTAAAACGCGTTTTCGCACAAATCCGTGCGCGGGTGCTAAAAAGAGCAGCATCGGCATGCTTAGCACGTCGTTTGGTAGAAATCCACGTGCGCGTTCTGCAAAAAGCACCATTTGCATGCACATCTTGTGGTTTTGCAGAAAACTTCATCCGCGTCTACCAAAAGATGCATGTACATGCTTAAAACGCGTTTTCGCACAAATGCGTGCGCGGGTGCTAAAAAGAGCAGCATCGGCATGCTTAGCACGTCGTTTGGTAGAAATCCACGAGCGCGTTCTGCAAAAAGCACCATTTGCATGCACATCTTGTGGTTTTGCAGAAAACTTCATCCGCGTCTACCAAAAGATGCATGTGCATGCTTAAAACGCGTTTTCGCACAAATGCGTGCGTGGGTGCTAAAAAGAGCAGCATCGGCATGCTTAGCACGTCGTTTGGTAGAAATCCACGTGCGCGTTCTGCCAAAAGCACCATTTGCATGCACATCTTGTGGTTTTGCAGAAAACTTCATCCGCGTCTACCAAAAGATGCATGTGCATCCTTAAAACGCGTTTTCGCACAAATCCGTGCGCGGGTGCTAAAAAGAGCAGCATCGGCATGCTTAGCACGTCGTTTGGTAGAAATCCACGTGCGCGTTCTGCAAAAAGCACCATTTGCATGCACATCTTGTGGTTTTGCAGAATACTTCATCCGCGTCTACCAAAAGATGCATGTGCATGCTTAAAACGCGTTTTCGCACAAATGCGTGCGCGGGTGCTAAAAAGAGCAGCATCGGCATGCTTAGCACGTCGTTTGGTAGAAATCCACGAGCGCGTTCTGCAAAAAGCACCATTTGCATGCACATCTTGTGGTTTTGCAGAAAACTTCATCCGCGTCTACCAAAAGATGCATGTGCATGCTTAAAACGCGTTTTCGCACAAATGCGTGCGCGGGTGCTAGAAAGAGCAGCATCGGCATGCTTAGCACGTCGTTTGGTAGAAATCCACGTGCGCGTTCTACCAAAAGCACCATTTGCATGCACATCTTGTGGTTTTGCAGAAAACTTCATCCGCGTCTACCAAAAGATGCATGTGCATGGTTAAAACGCGTTTTCGCACAAATCCGTGCGCGGGTGCTAAAAAGAGCAGCGTCGGCATGCTTAGCACGTCGTTTGGTAGAAATCCATGTGCGCGTTCTGCAAAAAGCACCATTTGCATGCACATCTTGTGGTTTTGCAGAAAACTTCATCCGCGTCTACCAAAAGATGCATGTGCATGCTTAAAACGCGTTTTCGCACAAATGCGTGCGCGGGTGCTAAAAAGAGCAGCATCGGCATGCTTAGCACGTCGTTTGGTAGAAATCCACGTGCGCGTTCTGCAAAAAGCACCATTTGCATGCATATCTTGTGGTTTTGCAGAAAACTTCATCCGCGTCTACCAAAAGATGCATGTGCATGCTTAAAACGCGTTTTCGCACAAATGCGTGCGCGGGTGCTAAAAATAGCAGCATCGGCATGCTTAGCACGTCGTTTGGTAGAAATCCACGTGCGCGTTCTGCAAAAAGCACCATTTGCATGCACATCTTGTGGTTTTGCAGCAAACTTCATCCGCGTCTACCAAAAGATGCATGTGCATGCTTAAAACGCGTTTTCGCACAAATGCGTGCGCGGGTGCTAAAAAGAGCAGCATCGGCATGCTTAGCACGTCGTTTGGTAGAAATCCACGTGCGCGTTCTGCCAAAAGCACCATTTGCATGCACATCTTGTGGTTTTGCAGAAAACTTCATCCGCGTCTACCAAAAGATGCATGTGCATGCTTAAAACGCGTTTTCGCACAAATCCGTGCGCGGGTGCTAAAAAGAGCAGCATCGGCATGCTTAGCACGTCGTTTGGTAGAAATCCACGTGCGCGTTCTGCAAATAGCACCATTTGCATGCACATCTTGTGGTTTTGCAGAAAACTTCATCCGCGTCTACCAAAAGATGCATGTGCATGCTTAAAACACGTTTTCGCACAAATGCGTGCGCGGGTGCTAAAAAGAGCAGCATCGGCATGCTTAGCACGTCGTTTGGTAGAAATCCACGTGCGCGTTCTGCCAAAAGCACCATTTGCATGCACATCGTGTGGTTTTGCAGAAAACTTCATCCGCGTCTACCAAAAGATGCATGTGCATGCTTAAAACGCGTTTTTCGCACAAATCCGTGCGCGGGTGCTAAAAAGAGCAGCATCGGCAAGCTTAGCGCGTCGTTTGGTAGAAATCCACGTGTGCGTTCTGCAAAAAGCACCATTTGCATGCACATCTTGTGGTTTTGCAGAAAACTTCATCCGCGTCTACCAAAAGATGCATGTGCATGCTTAAAACGCGTTTTCGCACAAATGCGTGCGCGGGTGCTAAAAAGAGCAGCATTGGCATGCTTAGCACGTCGTTTGGTAGAAATCCACGTGCGCGTTCTGCAAAAAGCACCATTTGCATGCACATCTTGTGGTTTTGCAGAAAACTTCATCCGCGTCTACCAAAAGATGCATGTGCATGCTTAAAACGCGTTTTCGCACAAATGCGTGCGCGGGTGCTAAAAATAGCAGCATCGGCATGCTTAGCACGTCGTTTGGTAGAAATCCACGTGCGCGTTCTGCAAAAAGCACCATTTGCATGCACATCTTGTGGTTTTGCAGCAAACTTCATCCGCGTCTACCAAAAGATGCATGTGCATGCTTAAAACGCGTTTTCGCACAAATGCGTGCGCGGGTGCTAAAAAGAGCAGCATCGGCATGCTTAGCACGTCGTTTGGTAGAAATCCACGTGCGCGTTCTGCCAAAAGCACCATTTGCATGCACATCTTGTGGTTTTGCAGAAAACTTCATCCGCGTCTACCAAAAGATGCATGTGCATGCTTAAAACGCGTTTTCGCACAAATCCGTGCGCGGGTGCTAAAAAGAGCAGCATCGGCATGCTTAGCACGTCGTTTGGTAGAAATCCACGTGCGCGTTCTGCAAATAGCACCATTTGTATGCACATCTTGTGGTTTTGCAGAAAACTTCATCCGCGTCTACCAAAAGATGCATGTGCATGCTTAAAACACGTTTTCGCACAAATGCGTGCGCGGGTGCTAAAAAGAGCAGCATCGGCATGCTTAGCACGTCGTTTGGTAGAAATCCACGTGCGCGTTCTGCCAAAAGCACCATTTGCATGCACATCTTGTGGTTTTGCAGAAAACTTCATCCGCGTCTACCAAAAGATGCATGTGCATGCTTAAAACGCGTTTTCGCACAAATCCGTGCGCGGGTGCTAAAAAGAGCAGCATCGGCAAGCTTAGCGCGTCGTTTGGTAGAAATCCACGTGTGCGTTCGGCAAAAAGCACCATTTGCATGCACATCTTGTGGTTTTGCAGAAAACTTCATCCGCGTCTACCAAAAGATGCATGTGCATGCTTAAAACGCGTTTTCGCACAAATGCGTGCGCGGGTGCTAAAAAGAGCAGCATTGGCATGCTTAGCACGTCGTTTGGTAGAAATCCACGTGCGCGTTCTGCAAAAAGCACCATTTGCATGCACATCTTGTGGTTTTGCAGAAAACTTCATCCGCGTCTACCAAAAGATGCATGTGCATGCTTAAAACGCGTTTTCGCACAAATGCGTGCGCGGGTGCTAAAAAGAGCAGCATCGGCATGCTTAGCACGTCGTTTGGTAGAAATCCACGTGCGCGTTCTGCCAAAAGCACCATTTGCATGCACATCTTGTGGTTTTGCAGAAAACTTCATCCGCGTCTACCAAAAGATGCATGTGCATGCTTAAAACGCGTTTTCGCGCAAATCCGTGCGCGGGTGCTAAAAAGAGCAGCATCGGCATGCTTAGCACGTCGTTTGGTAGAAATCCACGTGCGCGTTCTGCAAAAAGCACCATTTGCATGCACATCTTGTGGTTTTGCAGAAAACTTCATCCGCGTCTACCGAAAGATGCATGTACATGCTTAAAACGCGTTTTCGCACAAATGCGTGCGCGGGTGCTAAAAAGAGCAGCATCGGCATGCTTAGCACGTCGTTTGGTAGAAATCCACGAGCGCGTTCTGCAAAAAGCACCATTTGCATGCACATCTTGTGGTTTTGCAGAAAACTTCATCCGCGTCTACCAAAAGATGCATGTGCATGCTTAAAACGCGTTTTCGCACAAATGCGTGCGCGGGTGCTAAAAAGAGTAGCATCGGCATGCTTAGCACGTCGTTTGGTAGAAATCCACGTGCGCGTTCTGCCAAAAGCACCATTTGCATGCACATATTGTGGTTTTGCAGAAAACTTCATCCGCGTCTACCAAAAGATGCATGTGCATGCTTAAAACGCGTTTTCGCACAAATCCGTGCGCGGGTGCTAAAAAGAGCAGCATCGGCATGCTTAGCACGTCGTTTGGTAGAAATCCACGTGCGCGTTCTGCAAAAAGCACCATTTGCATGCATATCTTGTGGTTTTGCAGAAAACTTCATCCACGTCTACCAAAAGATGCATGTGCATGCTTAAAACGCGTTTTCGCACAAATGCGTGCGCGGGTGCTAAAAAGAGCAGCATCGGCAAGCTTAGCGCGTCGTTTGGTAGAAATCCACGTGCGCGTTCTGCAAAAAGCACCATTTGCATGCACATCTTGTGGTTTTGCAGAAAACTTCATCCGCGTCTACCAAAAGATGCATGTGCATGCTTAAAACGCGTTTTCGCACAAATGCGTGTGCGGGTGCTAAAAAGAGCAGCATCGGCATGCTTAGCACGTCGTTTGGTAGAAATCCACGTGCGTGTTCTGCAAAAAGCACCATTTGCATGCACATCTTGTGGTTTTGCAGAAAACTTCATCCGCGTCTACCAAAAGATGCATGTGCATGCTTAAAACGCGTTTTCGCACAAATGCGTGCGCGGGTGCTAAAAAGAGCAGCATCGGCATGCTTAGCACGTCGTTTGGTAGAAATCCACGTGCGCGTTCTGCAAAAAGCACCATTTGCATGCATATCTTGTGGTTTTGCAGAAAACTTCATCCACGTCTACCAAAAGATGCATGTGCATGCTTAAAACGCGTTTTCGCACAAATGCGTGCGCGGGTGCTAAAAAGAGCAGCATCGGCAAGCTTAGCGCGTCGTTTGGTAGAAATCCACGTGCGCGTTCTGCAAAAAGCACCATTTGCATGCACATCTTGTGGTTTTGCAGAAAACTTCATCCGCGTCTACCAAAAGATGCATGTGCATGCTTAAAACGCGTTTTCGCACAAATGCGTGTGCGGGTGCTAAAAAGAGCAGCATCGGCATGCTTAGCACGTCGTTTGGTAGAAATCCACGTGCGTGTTCTGCAAAAAGCACCATTTGCATGCACATCTTGTGGTTTTGCAGAAAACTTCATCCGCGTCTACCAAAAGATGCATGTGCATGCTTAAAACGCGTTTTCGCACAAATGCGTGCGCGGGTGCTAAAAAGAGCAGCATCGGCATGCTTAGCACGTCGTTTGGTAGAAATCCACGTGCGCGTTCTGCCAAAAGCACCATTTGCATGCACATCTTGTGGTTTTGCAGAAAACTTCATCCGCGTCTACCAAAAGATGCATCATCATCATCATCATCATCATCATCATCATCATCAGCCTGATTACGCCCACTGCAGGGCAAAGGCCTCTCCCATACTTCTCCAACTACCCCGGTCATGTACTAATTGTGGCCATGTTGACCCTCCAAACTTCCTAATCTCATCTGCCCACCTAACTTTCTGTCGCCCCCTGCTACGCTTCCCTTCCCTCGGAATCCAGTCCGTAACCCTTAATGACCATCGGTTATCTTCCCTCCTCATTACATGTCCTGCCCATGCCCATTTCTTTTTCTTGATTTCAACTAAGATGTCATTAACGCGCGTTTGTGTCCTCACCCAATCTGCTCTTTTCTTATCCCTTAACGTTACACCTATCATTCTTCTTTCCATAGCTCGTTGCGTCGTCCTCAATTTAAGTAGAACCCTTTTCGTAAGCCTCCAGGTTTCTGCCCCGTACGTGAGTACTGGTAAGACACAGCTGTTATACACTTTTCTCTTGAGGGATAATGGCAACCTGCTGTTCATGATCTGCGAATGCCTGCCAAACGCACCCCAGCCCATTCTTATTCTTCTGATTATTTCACTCTCATGATCTGGATCAGCAGTCACTACCTGTCCTAAGTAGATGTATTCTCTTACCACTTCCAGTGCCTCGCTACCTATCGTAAACTGCTGTTCCCTTCCGAGACTGTTAAACATTACTTTAGTTTTCTGCAGATTCATTTTTAGTCCCACCCTTCTGCTCTGCCTCTCCAGATCAGTGAGCATGCATTGCAGTTGGTCCCCTGAGTTACTAAGCAAGGCAATATCATCAGCGAAGCGCAAGTTACTAAGGTATTCTCCATTTACTCTTATCCCCAATTCTTCCCAATCCAGGTCTCTGAATACCTCCTGTAAACACGCTGTGAATAGGATTGGAGAGATCGTATCTCCCTGCCTGACGCCTTTCTTTATTGGGATTTTGTTGCTTTCTTTATGGAGGAGTACAGTGGCTGTGGAGCCGCTATAGATATCTTTCAGTATTTTTACATACGGCTCGTCTACACCCTGATTCCGCAATGCCTCCATGACTGCTGAGGTTTCGACTGAATCAAACGCTTTCTCGTAATCAATGAAAGCTATATATAATGGTTGGTTATATTCCGCACATTTCTCTATCACCTGATTGATAGTGTGAATATGATCTATTGTTGAGTAGCCTTTACGGAATCCTGCCTGGTCCTTTGGTTGACGGAAGTCTAAGGTGTTCCGGATTCTATTTGCAATTACCTTAGTAAATACTTTGTAGGCAACGGACAGTAAGCTGATTGGTCTATAATTTTTCAAGTCTTTGGCGTCGCCTTTCTTATGGATTAGGATTATGTTAGCGTTCTTCCAAGATTCCGGTACGCTCGAGGTCTTGAGGCATTGTGTATACAGAGTGGCCAGTTTTTCTAGAACAATCTGCCCACCATCCTTCAGCAAATCTGCTGTTACCTGATCCTCCCCAGCTGCCTTCCCCCTTTGCAGAGCTCCCAAGGCTCTCTTTACTTCTTCCGGCGTTACTTCTGGGATATCGAATTCCTCTAGATTATTCTCTGTTCCATTATCATCGTGGGTACAACTCGTACTGTATAAATCTCTATAGAACTCCTCAGCGACTTGAACTATCTCATCCATATTAGTAATGATATTGCCGGCTTTGTCTCTTAACGCATACATCTGATTCTTGCCAATTCCTAGTTTCTTCTTCACTGCTTTTAGGCTTCCTCCGTTCCTGAGAGCTTGTTCAATTCTATCCATGTTATACTTCCTTATGTCCGCTGTCTTACGCTTGTTGATTAACTTCGAAAGTTCTGCCAGTTCTATTCTAGCTGTAGGGTTAGAGGCTTTCATACATTGGCGTTTCTTGATCAGATCTTTCGTCTCCTGCGATAGCTTACTGGTATCCTGTCTAACGGAGTTACCACCGACTTCTATTGCACACTCCTTAATGATGCCCACAAGATTGTCGTTCATTGCTTCAACACTAAGGTCCTCTTCGTGACTTAAAGCCGAATACCTGTTCTGTAGCTTGATCTGGAATTCCTCTATTTTCCCTCTTAGCGCTAACTCATTGATCGGCTTCTTATGTACCAGTTTCCTCCGTTCCCTCCTCAGGTCTAGGCTAATTCGAGTTCTTACCATCCTGTGGTCACTGCAGCGCACCTTACCGAGCACGTCCACATCTTGTATGATGCCAGGGTTAGCGCAGAGTATGAAATCTATTTCATTTCTAGTATCGCCGTTCGGGCTCCTCCATGTCCACTTTCGGTTATTCCGCTTGCGGAAGAAGGTATTCATTATCCTCATATTATTCTGTTCTGCAAACTCTACTAATAACTCCCCCCTGCTATTCCTAGTGCCTATGCCATATTCCCCCACTGCCTTGTCTCCAGCTTGCTTCTTGCCTACCTTGGCATTGAAATCGCCCATCAGTATAGTGTATTTTGTTTTCACTCTACCCATCGCCGATTCCACGTCTTCATAGAAGCTTTCGACTTCCTGGTCATCATGACTGGATGTAGGGGCGTAGACCTGTACAACCTTCATTTTGTACCTCTTAAGTTTCACAACAAGACATGCCACCCTCTCGTTAATGCTATAGAATTCCTGTATGTTACCAGCTATATTCTTATTAATCAGGAATCCGACTCCTAGTTCTCGTCTCTCCGCTAAGCCCCGGTAGCACAGGACGTGCCCGCTCCTTAACACTGTATATGCTTCTTTTGGCCTCCTAACTTCACTGAGCCCTATTATATCCCATTTACTGCCCTCTAATTCTTCCAATAGCACTGCTAGACTCGCCTCACTAGATAATGTTCTTGCGTTAAACGTTGCCAGGTTCTTATTCCAATGGCGGCCTGTCCGGAGCCAGGGATTCTTAGCACCCTCTGCAGCGTCGCAGGTCTGACCGCCGCCATGGTCAGTTGCTTCGCAGCTGCTGGGGACTGAGGGCCGGGGTTTGATTGTTGTGTTCATATAGGAGGTTGTGGCCAAGTACTGCACCAGGGTGGCCAATCCTGCTCTGGTGAGGGAGTGCGTTACCGGTTCTGGTCACCGGCATCAGGCCACACTCCAGGCCTGTTTATGCAATTTTATCAACACGCGGATTTTTTTATTTTTTTTTAATCCGGTGGAAAATTGCGCGGCACCGGGATTCGAACCACGGACCTCTTGCACGCGAGGCGGGTGTTCTACCTCTACGCCACTGCTGCACCCTGATGCATGTGCATGCTTAAAACGCGTTTTCGCACAAATCCGTTCGCGGGTGCTAAAAAGAGCAGCATCGGCATGCTTAGCACGTCGTTTGGTAGAAATCCACGTGCGCGTTCTGCAAAAAGCACCATTTGCATGCACATCTTGTGGTTTTGCAGAAAACTTCATCCGCGTCTACCAAAAGATGCATGTGCATGCTTAAAACGCGTTTTCGCACAAATGCGTGCGCGGGTGCTAAAAAGAGCAGCATCGGCATGCTTAGCACGTCGTTTGGTAGAAATCCACGTGCGCGTTCTGCCAAAAGCACCATTTGCATGCACATCTTGTGATTTTGCAGAAAACTTCATCCGCGTCTACCAAAAGATGCATGTGCATGCTTAAAACGCGTTTTCGCACAAATCCGTGCGCGGGTGCTAAAAAGAGCAGCATCGGCAAGCTTAGCGCGTCGTTTGGTAGAAATCCACGTGCGCGTTCTGCAAAAAGCACCATTTGCATGCACATCTTGTGGTTTTGCAGAAAACTTCATCCGCGTCTACCAAAAGATGCATGTGCATGCTTAAAACGCGTTTTCGCACAAATGCGTGCGCGGGTGCTAAAAAGAGCAGCATCGGCATGCTTAGCACGTCGTTTGGTAGAAATCCACGTGCGCGTTCTGCAAAAAGCACCATTTGCATGCACATCTTGTGGTTTTGCAGAAAACTTCATCCGCGTCTACCAAAAGATGCATGTGCATGCTTAAAACGCGTTTTCGCACAAATGCGTGCGCGGGTGCTAAAAAGAGCAGCATCGGCATGCTTAGCACGTCGTTTGGTAGAAATCCACGTGCGCGTTCTGCCGAAAGCACCATTTGCATGCACATCTTGTGGTTTTGCAGAAAACTTCATCCGCGTCTACCAAAAGATGCATCTCCATGCTTAAAACGCGTTTTCGCACAAATCCGTGCGCGGGTGCTAAAAAGAGCAGCATCGGCATGCTTAGCACGTCGTTTGGTAGAAATCCACGTGCGCGTTCTGCCAAAAGCACCATTTGCATGCACATCTTGTGGTTTTGCAGAAAACTTCATCCGCGTCTACCAAAAGATGCATGTGCATGCTTAAAACGCGTTTTCGCACAAATCCGTGCGCGGGTGCTAAAAAGAGCAGCATCGGCATGCTTAGCACGTCGTTTGGTAGAAATCCACGTGCGCGTTCTGCAAAAAGCACCATTTGCATGCACATATTGTGGTTTTGCAGAAAACTTCATCCGCGTCTACCAAAAGATGCATGTGCATGCTTAAAACGCGTTTTCGCACAAATGCGTGCGCGGGTGCTAAAAAGAGCAGCATCGGCATGCTTAGCACGTCGTTTGGTAGAAATCCACGAGCGCGTTCTGCAAAAAGCACCATTTGCATGCACATCTTGTGGTTTTGCAGAAAACTTCATCCGCGTCTACCAAAAGATGCATGTGCATGCTGAAAACGCGTTTTCGCACAAATGCGTGCGCGGGTACTAAAAAGAGCAGCATCGGCATGCTTAGCACGTCGTTTGGCAGAAATCCACGTGCGCGTTCTGCCAAAAGCACCATTTGCATGCACATATTGTGGTTTTGCAGAAAACTTCATCCGCGTCTACCAAAAGATGCATGTGCATGCTTAAAACGCGTTTTCGCACAAATCCGTGCTCGGGTGCTAAAAAGAGCAGCATCGGCATGCTTAGCACGTCGTTTGGTAGAAATCCACGTGCGCGTTCTGCAAAAAGCACCATTTGCATGCACATCTTGTGGTTTTGCAGAAAACTTCATCCGCGTCCACCAAAAGATGCATGTGCATGCTTAAAACGCGTTTTCGCACAAATGCGTGCGCGGGTGCTAAAAAGAGCAGCATCGGCATGCTTAGCACGTCGTTTGGTAGAAATCCACGAGCGCGTTCTGCAAAATGCACCATTTGCATGCACATCTTGTGGTTTTGCAGAAAACTTCATCCGCGTCTACCAAAAGATGCATGTGCATGCTTAAAACGCGTTTTCGCACAAATGCGTGCGCGGGTGCTAAAAAGAGGAGCATCGGCATGCTTAGCACGTCGTTTGGCAGAAATCCACGTGCGCGTTCTGCCAAAAGCACCATTTGCATGCACATCTTGTGGTTTTGCAGAAAACTTCATCCGCGTCTACCAAAAGATGCATGTGCATGCTTAAAACGCGTATTCGCACAAATCCGTGCGCGGGTGCTAAAAAGAGCAGCATCGGCATGCTTAGCACCTCGTTTGGTAGAAATCCACGTGCGCGTTCTGCAAAAAGCACCATTTGCATGCACATCTTGTGGTTTTGCAGAAAACTTCATCCGCGTCTACCAAAAGATGCATGTGCATGCTTAAAACGCGTTTTCGCACAAATGCGTGCGCGGGTGCTAAAAAGAGCAGCATCGGCATGCTTAGCACGTCGTTTGGTAGACATCCACGTGCGCGTTCTGCCAAAAGCACCATTTGCATGCACATCTTGTGGTTTTGCAGAAAACTTCATCCGCGTCTACCAAAAGATGCATGTGCATGCTTAAAACGCGTTTTCGCACAAATCCGTGCTCGGGTGCTAAAAAGAGCAGCATCGGCATGCTTAGCACGTCGTTTGGTAGAAATCCACGTGCGCGTTCTGCAAAAAGCACCATTTGCATGCACATCTTGTGGTTTTGCAGAAAACTTCATCCGCGTCCACCAAAAGATGCATGTGCATGCTTAAAACGCGTTTTCGCACAAATGCGTGCGCGGGTGCTAAAAAGAGCAGCATCGGCATGCTTAGCACGTCGTTTGGTAGAAATCCACGAGCGCGTTCTGCAAAAAGCACCATTTGCATGCACATCTTGTGGTTTTGCAGAAAACTTCATCCGCGTCTACCAAAAGATGCATGTGCATGCTGAAAACGCGTTTTCGCACAAATGCGTGCGCGGGTACTAAAAAGAGCAGCATCGGCATGCTTAGCACGTCGTTTGGCAGAAATCCACGTGCGCGTTCTGCCAAAAGCACCATTTGCATGCACATATTGTGGTTTTGCAGAAAACTTCATCCGCGTCTACCAAAAGATGCATGTGCATGCTTAAAACGCGTTTTCGCACAAATCCGTGCTCGGGTGCTAAAAAGAGCAGCATCGGCATGCTTAGCACGTCGTTTGGTAGAAATCCACGTGCGCGTTCTGCAAAAAGCACCATTTGCATGCACATCTTGTGGTTTTGCAGAAAACTTCATCCGCGTCCACCAAAAGATGCATGTGCATGCTTAAAACGCGTTTTCGCACAAATGCGTGCGCGGGTGCTAAAAAGAGCAGCATCGGCATGCTTAGCACGTCGTTTGGTAGAAATCCACGAGCGCGTTCTGCAAAATGCACCATTTGCATGCACATCTTGTGGTTTTGCAGAAAACTTCATCCGCGTCTACCAAAAGATGCATGTGCATGCTTAAAACGCGTTTTCGCACAAATGCGTGCGCGGGTGCTAAAAAGAGGAGCATCGGCATGCTTAGCACGTCGTTTGGCAGAAATCCACGTGCGCGTTCTGCCAAAAGCACCATTTGCATGCACATCTTGTGGTTTTGCAGAAAACTTCATCCGCGTCTACCAAAAGATGCATGTGCATGCTTAAAACGCGTATTCGCACAAATCCGTGCGCGGGTGCTAAAAAGAGCAGCATCGGCATGCTTAGCACGTCGTTTGGTAGAAATCCACGTGCGCGTTCTGCAAAAAGCACCATTTGCATGCACATCTTGTGGTTTTGCAGAAAACTTCATCCGCGTCTACCAAAAGATGCATGTGCATGCTTAAAACGCGTTTTCGCACAAATGCGTGCGCGGGTGCTAAAAAGAGCAGCATCGGCATGCTTAGCACGTCGTTTGGTAGAAATCCACGTGCGCGTTCTGCCAAAAGCACCATTTGCATGCACATCTTGTGGTTTTGCAGAAAACTTCATCCGCGTCTACCAAAAGATGCATGTGCATGCTTAAAACGCGTTTTCGCACAAATCCGTGCTCGGGTGCTAAAAAGAGCAGCATCGGCATGCTTAGCACGTCGTTTGGTAGAAATCCACGTGCGCGTTCTGCAAAAAGCACCATTTGCATGCACATCTTGTGGTTTTGCAGAAAACTTCATCCGCGTCCACCAAAAGATGCATGTGCATGCTTAAAACGCGTTTTCGCACAAATGCGTGCGCGGGTGCTAAAAAGAGCAGCATCGGCATGCTTAGCACGTCGTTTGGTAGAAATCCACGAGCGCGTTCTGCAAAATGCACCATTTGCATGCACATCTTGTGGTTTTGCAGAAAACTTCATCCGCGTCTACCAAAAGATGCATGTGCATGCTTAAAACGCGTTTTCGCACAAATGCGTGCGCGGGTGCTAAAAAGAGGAGCATCGGCATGCTTAGCACGTCGTTTGGCAGAAATCCACGTGCGCGTTCTGCCAAAAGCACCATTTGCATGCACATCTTGTGGTTTTGCAGAAAACTTCATCCGCGTCTACCAAAAGATGCATGTGCATGCTTAAAACGCGTATTCGCACAAATCCGTGCGCGGGTGCTAAAAAGAGCAGCATCGGCATGCTTAGCACGTCGTTTGGTAGAAATCCACGTGCGCGTTCTGCAAAAAGCACCATTTGCATGCACATCTTGTGGTTTTGCAGAAAACTTCATCCGCGTCTACCAAAAGATGCATGTGCATGCTTAAAACGCGTTTTCGCACAAATGCGTGCGCGGGTGCTAAAAAGAGCAGCATCGGCATGCTTAGCACGTCGTTTGGTAGAAATCCACGTGCGCGTTCTGCCAAAAGCACCATTTGCATGCACATCTTGTGGTTTTGCAGAAAACTTCATCCGCGTCTACCAAAAGATGCATGTGCATGCTTAAAACGCGTTTTCGCACAAATCCGTGCGCGGGTGCTAAAAAGAGCAGCATCGGCATGCTTAGCACGTCGTTTGGTAGAAATCCACGTGCGCGTTCTGCAAAAAGCACCATTTGCATGCACATCTTGTGGTTTTGCACAAAACTTCATCCGCGTCTACCAAAAGATGCATGTGCATGCTTAAAACGCGTTTTCGCACAAATGCGTGCGCGGGTGCTAAAAAGAGCAGCATCGGCATGCTTAGCACGTCGTTTGGTAGAAATCCACGTGCGCGTTCTGCCAAAAGCACCATTTGCATGCACATCTTGTGGTTTTGCAGAAAACTTCATCCGCGTCTACCAAAAGATGCATGTGCATGCTTAAAACGCGTTTTCGCACAAATCCGTGCGCGGGTGCTAAAAAGAGCAGCATCGGCATGCTTAGCACGTCGTTTGGTAGAAATCCACGAGCGCGTTCTGCAAAAAGCACCATTTGCATGCACATCTTGTGGTTTTGCAGAAAACTTCATCCGCGTCTACCAAAAGATGCATGTGCATGCTTAAAACGCGTTTTCGCACAAATGCGTGCGCGGGTGCTAAAAAGAGCAGCATCGGCATGCTTAGCACGTCGTTTGGTAGAAATCCACGAGCGCGTTCTGCAAAAAGCACCATTTGCATGCACATCTTGTGGTTTTGCAGAAAACTTCATCCGCGTCTACCAAAAGATGCATGTGCATGCTTAAAACGCGTTTTCGCACAAATGCGTGCGCGGGTGCTAAAAAGAGCAGCATCGGCATGCTTAGCACGTCGTTTGGTAGAAATCCACGTGCGCGTTCTGCAAAAAGCACCATTTGCATGCACATCTTGTGGTTTTGCAGAAAACTTCATCCGCGTCTACCAAAAGATGCATGTGCATGCTTAAAACGCGTATTCGCACAAATCCGTGCGCGGGTGCTAAAAAGAGCAGCATCGGCATGCTTAGCACGTCGTTTGGTAGAAATCCACGTGCGCGTTCTGCAAAAAGCACCATTTGCATGCACATCTTGTGGTTTTGCAGAAAACTTCATCCGCGTCTACCAAAAGATGCATGTGCATGCTTAAAACGCGTTTTCGAACAAATCCGTGCGCGGGTGCTAAAAAGAGCAGCATCGGCATGCTTAGCACGTCGTTTGGTAGAAATCCACGTGCGCGTTCTGCAAAAAGCACCATTTGCATGCACATCTTGTGGTTTTGCAGAAAACTTCATCCGCATCTACCAAAAGATGCATGTGCATGCTTAAAACGCGTTTTCGCACAAATGCGTGCGCGGGTGCTAAAAAGAGCAGCATCGGCATGCTTAGCACGTCGTTTGGTAGAAATCCACGAGCGCGTTCTGCAAAAAGCACCATTTGCATGCACATCTTGTGGTTTTGCAGAAAACTTCATCCGCGTCTACCAAAAGATGCATGTGCATGCTTAAAACGCGTATTCGCACAAATCCGTGCGCGGGTGCTAAAAAGAGCAGCATCGGCATGCTTAGCACGTCGTTTGGTAGAAATCCACGTGCGCGTTCTGCAAAAAGCACCATTTGCATGCACATCTTGTGGTTTTGCAGAAAACTTCATCCGCGTCTACCAAAAGATGCATGTGCATGCTTAAAACGCGTTTTCGCACAAATGCGTGCGCGGGTGCTAAAAAGAGCAGCATCGGCATGCTTAGCACGTCGTTTGGTAGAAATCCACGTGCGCGTTCTGCCAAAAGCACCATTTGCATGCACATCTTGTGGTTTTGCAGAAAACTTCATCCGCGTCTACCAAAAGATGCATGTGCATGCTTAAAACGCGTTTTCGCACAAATCCGTGCGCGGGTGCTAAAAAGAGCAGCATCGGCATGCTTAGCACGTCGTTTGGTAGAAATCCACGTGCGCGTTCTGCAAAAAGCACCATTTGCATGCACATCTTGTGATTTTGCAGAAAACTTCATCCGCGTCTACCAAAAGATGCATGTGCATGCTTAAAACGCGTTTTCGCACAAATCCGTGCGCGGGTGCTAAAAAGAGCAGCATCCGCAAGCTTAGCGCGTCGTTTGGTAGAAATCCACGTGCGCGTTCTGCAAAAAGCACCATTTGCATGCACATCTTGTGGTTTTGCAGAAAACTTCAGCCGCATCTACCAAAAGATGCATGTGCATGCTTAAAACGCGTTTTCGCACAAATGCGTGCGCGGGTGCTAAAAAGAGCAGCATCGGCATGCTTAGCACGTCGTTTGGTAGAAATCCACGTGCGCGTTCTGCAAAAAGCACCATTTGCATGCACATCTTGTGGTTTTGCAGAAAACTTCATCCGCGTCTACCAAAAGATGCATGTGCATGCTTAAAACGCGTTTTCGCACAAATGCGTGCGCGGGTGCTAAAAAGAGCAGCATCGGCATGCTTAGCACGTCGTTTGGTAGAAATCCACGTGCGCGTTCTGCCGAAAGCACCATTTGCATGCACATCTTGTGGTTTTGCAGAAAACTTCATCCGCGTCTACCAAAAGATGCATGTGCATGCTTAAAACGCGTTTTCGCACAAATCCGTGCGCGGGTGCTAAAAAGAGCAGCATCGGCATGCTTAGCACGTCGTTTGGTAGAAATCCACGTGCGCGTTCTGCAAAAAGCACCATTTGCATGCACATCTTGTGGTTTTGCAGAAAACTTCATCCGCGTCTACCAAAAGATGCATGTGCATGCTTAAAACGCGTTTTCGCACAAATGCGTGCGCGGGTGCTAAAAAGAGCAGCATCGGCATGCTTAGCACGTCGTTTGGTAGAAATCCACGAGCGCGTTCTGCAAAAAGCACCATTTGCATGCACATCTTGTGGTTTTGCAGAAAACTTCATCCGCGTCTACCAAAAGATGCATGTGCATGCTTAAAACGCGTTTTCGCACAAATGCGTGCGCGGGTGCTAAAAATAGCAGCATCGGCATGCTTAGCACGTCGTTTGGCAGAAATCCACGTGCGCGTTCTGCCAAAAGCACCATTTGCATGCACATCTTGTGGTTTTGCAGAAAACTTCATCCGCGTCTACCAAAAGATGCATGTGCATGCTTAAAACGCGTTTTCGCACAAATCCGTGCGCGGGTGCTAAAAAGAGCAGCATCGGCATGCTTAGCACGTCGTTTTGTAGAAATCCACGTGCGCGTTCTGCAAAAAGCACCATTTGCATGCACATCTTGTGGTTTTGCAGAAAACTTCATCCGCGTCTACCAAAAGATGCATGTGCATGCTTAAAACGCGTTTTCGCACAAATCCGTGCGCGGTTGCTAAATAGAGCAGCATCGGCAAGCTTAGCGCGTCGTTTGGTAGAAATCCACGTGCGCGTTCTGCAAAAAGCACCATTTGCATGCACATCTTGTGGTTTTGCAGAAAACTTCATCCGCGTCTACCAAAAGATGCATGTGCATGCTTAAAACGCGTTTTCGCACAAATGCGTGCGCGGGTGCTAAAAAGAGCAGCATCGGCATGCTTAGCACGTCGTTTGGTAGATCCACGAGCGCGTTCTGCAAAAAGCACCATTTGCATGCACATCTTGTGGTTTGCAGAAAACTTCATCCGCGTCTACCAAAAGATGCATGTGCATGCTTAAAACGCGTTTTCGCACAAATGCGTGCGCGGGTGCTAAAAAGAGCAGCATCGGCATGCTTAGCACGTCGTTTGGCAGAAATCCACGTGCGCGTTCTGCCAAAAGCACCATTTGCATGCACATCTTGTGGTTTTGCAGAAAACTTCATCCGCGCGTCTACCAAAAGATGCATGTGCATGCTTAAAACGCGTTTTTCGCACAAAATCCGTGCGCGGGTGCTAAAAAAGAGCAGCATCGGCATGCTTAGCACGTCGTTTTGTAGAAATCCACGTGCGCGTTCTGCAAAAAGCACCATTTGCATGCACATCTTGTGGTTTTGCAGAAAACTTCATCCGCGTCTACCAAAAGATGCATGTGCATGCTTAAAACGCGTTTTCGCACAAATCCGTGCGCGGTTGCTAAATAGAGCAGCATCGGCAAGCTTAGCGCGTCGCTTTGAGGTAGAAATCCACGTGCGCGTTCTGCAAAAAGCACCATTTGCAAGCACATCTTGTGGTTTTGCAGAAAACTTCATCCGCGTCTACCAAAAGATGCATGTGCATGCTTAAAACGCGTTTTCGCACAAATCCGTGCGCGGGTGCTAAAAAGAGCAGCATCGGCAAGCTTAGCACATCGTTTGGTAGAAATCCACGTGCGCGTTCTGCCAAAAGCACCATTTGCATGCACATGTTGTGGTTTTGCAGAAAACTTCATCCGCGTCTACCAAAAGATGCATGTGCATGCTTAAAACGCGTTTTTCGCACAAATCCGTGCGCGGGTGCTAAAAAGAGCAGCATCGGCATGCTTAGCACGTCGTTTGGTAGAAATCCACGTGCGCGTTCTGCAAAAAGCACCATCTGCATGCACATCTTGTGGTTTTGCAGAAAACTTTATCCGCGTCTACCAAAAGATGCATGTGCATGCTTAAAACGCGTTTTCGCACAATGCGTGCGCGGGTGCTAAAAAGAGCAGCATCGGCATGCTTAGCACGTCGTTTGGTAGAAATCCACGTGCGCGTTCTGCAAAAAGCACCATTTGCATGCACATCTTGTGGTTTTGCAGAAAACTTCATCCGCGTCTACCAAAAGATGCATGTGCATGCTTAAAACGCGTTTTCGCACAAATGCGTGCGCGGGTGCTAAAAAGAGCAGCATCGGCATGCTTAGCACGTCGTTTGGTAGAAATCCACGTGCGCGTTCTGCAAAAAGCACCATTTGCATGCACATCTTGTGGTTTTGCAGAAAACTTCATCCGCGTCTACCAAAAGATGCATGTGCATGCTTAAAACGCGTTTTCGCACAAATGCGTGCGCGGGTGCTAAAAATAGCAGCATCGGCATGCTTAGCACGTCGTTTGGTAGAAATCCACGTGCGCGTTCTGCAAAAAGCACCATTTGCATGCACATCTTGTGGTTTTGCAGAAAACTTCATCCGCGTCTACCAAAAGATGCATGTGCATGCTTAAAACGCGTTTTCGCACAAATACGTGCGCGGGTGCTAAAAAGAGCAGCATCGGCATGCTTAGCACGTCGTTTGGTAGAAATCTACCTGCGCGTTCTGCCAAAAGCACCATTTGCATGCACATCTTGTGGTTTTGCAGAAAACTTCATCCGCGTCTACCAAAAGATGCATGTGCATGCTTAAAACGCGTTTTCGCACAAATCCGTGCGCGGGTGCTAAAAAGAGCAGCATCGGCATGCTTAGCACGTCGTTTGGTAGAAATCCACGTGCGCGTTCTGCAAAAAGCACCATTTGCATGCACATCTTGTGGTTTTGCAGAAAACTTCATCCGCGTCTACCAAAAGATGCATGTGCATGCTTAAAACGCGTTTTCGCACAAATGCGTGCGCGGGTGCTAAAAAGAGCAGCATCGGCATGCTTAGCACGTCATTTGGTAGAAATCCACGTGCGCGTTCTGCCAAAAGCACCATTTGCATGCACATCTTGTGGTTTTGCAGAAAACTTCATCCGCGTCTACCAAAAGATGCATGTGCATGCTTAAAACGCGTTTTCGCACAAATCCGTGCGCGGGTGCTAAAAAGAGCAGCATCGGCAAGCTTAGCACATCGTTTGGTAGAAATCCACGTGCGCGTTCTGCATAAAGCACCATTTGCATGCACATCTTGTGGTTTTGCAGAAAACTTCATCCGCGTCTACCAAAAGATGCATGTGCATGCTTAAAACGCGTTTTCGCACAAATGCGTGCGCGGGTGCTAAAAAGAGCAGCATCGGCATGCTTAGCACGTCATTTGGTAGAAATCCACGTGCGCGTTCTGCAAAAAGCACCATTTGCATGCACATCTTGTGGTTTTGCAGAAAACTTCATCCGCGTCTACCAAAAGATGCATGTGCATGCTTAAAACGCGTTTTCGCACAAATGCGAGCGCGGGTGCCAAAAAGAGCAGCATCGGCATGCTTAGCACGTCGTTTGGTAGAAATCCACGTGCGCGTTCTGCCAAAAGCACCATTTGCATGCACATCTTGTGGTTTTGCAGAAAACTTCATCCGCGTCTACCAAAAGATGCATGTGCATCCTTAAAACGCGTTTTCGCACAAATCCGTGCGCGGGTGCTAAAAAGAGCAGCATCGGCATGCTTAGCACGTCGTTTGGTAGAAATCCACGAGCGCGTTCTGCAAAAAGCACCATTTGCATGCACATCTTGTGGTTTTGCAGAAAACTTCATCCGCGTCTACCAAAAGATGCATGTGCATGCTTAAAACGCGTTTTCGCACAAATGCGTGCGCGGGTGCTAAAAAGAGCAGCATCGGCATGCTTAGCACGTCGTTTGGTAGAAATCCACGTGCGCGTTCTGCCAAAAGCACCATTTGCATGCACATCTTGTGGTTTTGCAGAAAACTTCATCCGCGTCTACCAAAAGATGCATGTGCATGCTTAAAACGCGTTTTCGCACAAATCCGTGCGCGGGTGCTAAAAAGAGCAGCATCGGCATGCTTAGCACGTCGTTTGGTAGAAATCCACGTCCGCGTTCTGCAAAAAGCACCATTTGCATGCATATCTTGTGGTTTTGCAGAAAACTTCATCCGCGTCTACCAAAAGATGCATGTGCATGCTTAAAACGCGTTTTCGCACAAATGCGTGCGCGGGTGCTAAAAATAGCAGCATCGGCATGCTTAGCACGTCGTTTGGTAGAAATCCACGTGCGCGTTCTGCAAAAAGCACCATTTGCATGCACATCTTGTGGTTTTGCAGAAAACTTCATCCGCGTCTACCAAAAGATGCATGTGCATGCTTAAAACGCGTTTTCGCACAAATCCGTGCGCGGGTGCTAAAAAGAGCAGCATCGGCATGCTTAGCACGTCGTTTGGTAGAAATCCACGTGCGCGTTCTGCAAAAAGCACCATTTGCATGCACATCTTGTGGTTTTGCAGAAAACTTCATCCGCGTCTACCAAAAGATGCATGTGCATGCTTAAAACGCGTTTTCGCACAAATGCGTGCGCGGGTGCTAAAAAAGAGCAGCATCGGCATGCTTAGCACGTCGTTTGGTAGAAATCCACGTGCGCGTTCTGCAAAAAGCACCATTTGCATGCACATCTTGTGGTTTTGCAGAAAACTTCATCCGCGTCTACCAAAAGATGCATGTGCATGCTTAAAACGCGTTTTCGCACAAATGCGTGCGCGGGTGCTAAAAAGAGCAGCATCGGCATGCTTAGCACGTCGTTTGGTAGAAATCCACGTGCGCGTTCTGCAAAAAGCACCATTTGCATGCATATCTTGTGGTTTTGCAGAAAACTTCATCCGCGTCTACCAAAAGATGCATGTGCATGCTTAAAACGCGTTTTCGCACAAATGCGTGCGCGGGTGCTAAAAATAGCAGCATCGGCATGCTTAGCACGTCGTTTGGTAGAAATCCACGTGCGCGTTCTGCAAAAAGCACCATTTGCATGCACATCTTGTGGTTTTGCAGAAAACTTCATCCGCGTCTACCAAAAGATGCATGTGCATGCTTAAAACGCGTTTTCGCACAAATGCGTGCGCGGGTGCTAAAAAGAGCAACATCGGCATGCTTAGCACGTCGTTTGGTAGAAATCCACGAGCGCGTTCTGCAAAAAGCACCATTTGCATGCACATCTTGTGGTTTTGCAGAAAACTTCATCCGCGTCTACCAAAAGATGCATGTGCATGCTTAAAACGCGTTTTCGCACAAATGCGTGCGCGGGTGCTAAAAAGAGCAGCATCGGCATGCTTAGCACGTCGTTTGGTAGAAATCCACGTGCGCGTTGCCAAAAGCACCATTTGCATGCACATCTTGTGGTTTGCAGAAAACTTCATCCGCGTCTACCAAAAGATGCATGTGCATGCTTAAAACGCGTTTTCGCACAATCCGTGCGCGGGTGCTAAAAAGAGCAGCATCGGCATGCTTAGCACGTCGTTTGGTAGAAATCCACGTGCGCGTTCTGCAAAAAGCACCTCATTTGCATGCAGATCTTGTGGTTTTGCAGAAAACTTCATCCGCGTCTACCAAAAGATGCATGTGCATGCTTAAAACGCGTTTTCGCACAAATGCGTGCGCGGGTGCTAAAAAGAGCAGCATCGGCATGCTTAGCACGTCGTTTGGTAGAAATCCATGTGCGCGTTCTGCAAAAAGCACCATTTGCATGCACATCTTGTGGTTTTGCAGAAAACTTCATCAGCGTCCACCAAAAGATGCATGTGCATGCTTAAAAACGCGTTTTCGCACAAATCCGTGCGCGGGTGCTAAAAAGAGCAGCATCGGCATGCTTAGCACGTCGTTTGGTAGAAATCCACGTGCGCGTTCTGCAAAAAGCACCATTTGCATGCACATCTTGTGGTTTTTGCAGAAAACTTTATCCGCGTCTACCAAAAGATGCATGTGCATGCTTGAAAACGCGTTTTCGCACAAATGCGTGCGCGGGTGCTAAAGAGAGCAGCATCGGCATGCTTAGCACGTTGTTTGGTAGAAATCCACGTGCGCGTCCTGCAAAAAGCACCATTTGCATGCACATCTTGTGGTTTTGCAGAAAACTTCATCCGCGTCTACCAAAAGATGCATGTGCATGCTTAAAACGCGTTTCGCACAAATCCGTGCGCGGGTGCTAAAAAGAGCAGCATCGGCAAGCTTAGCACATCGTTGGTAGAAATCCACGCGCGCGTTCTGCAAAAAGCACCATTTGCATGCACATCTTGTGGTTTTGCAGAAAACTTCATCCGTGTCTACCAAAAGATGCATGTGCATGCTTAAAACGCGTTTTCGCACAAATGCGTGCGCGGGTGCTAAAAAAGAGCAGCATCGGCATGCTTAGCACGTCGTTTGGTAGAAATTCACGTGCGCGTTCTGCAAAAAGCACCATTTGCATGCACATCTTGTGGTTTTGCAGAAAACCTCATCCGCGTCTACCAAAAGATGCATGTGCATGCTTAAAACGCGTTTTCGCACAAATGCGTGCGCGGGTGCTAAAAAGAGCAGCATCGGCATGCTTAGCACGTCGTTTGGTAGAAATCCACGTGCGCGTTCTGCAAAAAGCACCATTTGCATGCATATCTTGTGGTTTTGCAGAAAACTTCATCCGCGTCTACCAAAAGATGCATGTGCATGCTTAAAACGCGTTTTCGCACAAATGCGTGCGCGGGTGCTAAAAAATAGCAGCATCGGCATGCTTAGCACGTCGTTTGGTAGAAATCCACGTGCGCGTTCTGCAAAAAGCACCATTTGCATGCACATCTTGTGGTTTTGCAGAAAACTTCATCCGCGTCTACCAAAAGATGCATGTGCATGCTTAAAACGCGTTTTCGCACAAATGCGTGCGCGGGTGCTAAAAAGAGCAGCATCGGCATGCTTAGCACGTCGTTTGGGTAGAAATCCACGTGCGCGTTCTGCCAAAAGCACCATTTGCATGCACATCTTGTGGTTTTGCAGAAAACTTCATCCGCGTCTACCAAAAGATGCATGTGCATGCTTAAAACGCGTTTTCGCACAAATGCGTGCGCGGGTGCTAAAAAGAGCAGCATCGGCATGCTTAGCACGTCGTTTGGTAGAAATCCACGAGCGCGTTCTGCAAAAAGCACCATTTGCATGCACATCTTGTGGTTTTGCAGAAAACTTCATCCGCGTCTAAAAAAAGATGCATGTGCATGCTTAAAACGCGTTTTCGCACAAATGCGTGCGCGGGTGCTAAAAGAGCAGCATCGGCATGCTTAGCACGTCGTTTGGCAGAAAATCCACGTGCGCGTTTCTGCCAAAAGCACCATTTGCATGCACATCTTGTGGTTTTGCAGAAAACTTCATCCGCGTCTACCAAAAGATGCATGTGCATGCTTAAAACGCGTTTTCGCACAAATCCGTGCGCGGGTGCTAAAAAGAGCAGCATCGGCATGCTTAGCACGTCGTTTTGTAGAAATCCACGTGCGCGTTCTGCAAAAAGCACCATTTGCATGCACATCTTGTGGTTTTGCAGAAAACTTCATCGCGTCTACCAAAAGATGCATGTGCATGCTTAAAACGCGTTTTCGCACAAATCCGTGCGCGGTTGCTAAATAGAGCAGCATCGGCAAGCTTAGCGCGTCGTTTGGTAGAAATCCACGTGCGCGTTCTGCAAAAAGCACCATTTGCAAGCACATCTTGTGGTTTTGCAGAAAACTTCATCCGCGTCTACCAAAAGATGCATGTGCATGCTTAAAACGCGTTTTCGCACAAATCCGTGCGCGGGGTGCTAAAAAGAGCAGCATCGGCAAGCTTAGCACATCGTTTGGTAGAAATCCACGTGCGCGTTCTGCCAAAAGCACCATTTGCATGCACATGTTGTGGTTTTGCAGAAAACTTCATCCGCGTCTACCAAAAGATGCATGTGCATGCTTAAACGCGTTTTCGCACAAATCCGTGCGCGGGTGCTAAAAAGAGCAGCATCGGCATGCTTAGCACGTCGTTTGGTAGAAATCCACGTGCGCGTTCTGCAAAAAGCACCATCTGCATGCACATCTTGTGGTTTTGCAGAAAACTTTATCCGCGTCTACCAAAAGATGCATGTGCATGCTTAAAACGCGTTTTCGCACAAATGCGTGCGCGGGTGCTAAAAAGAGCAGCATCGGCATGCTTAGCACGTCGTTTGGTAGAAATCCACGTGCGCGTTCTGCAAAAAGCACCATTTGCATGCACATCTTGTGGTTTTGCAGAAAACTTCATCCGCGTCTACCAAAAGATGCATGTGCATGCTTAAAACGCGTTTTCGCACAAATGCGTGCGCGGGTGCTAAAAAGAGCAGCATCGGCATGCTTAGCACGTCGTTTGGTAGAAATCCACGTGCGCGTTCTGCAAAAAGCACCATTTGCATGCACATCTTGTGGTTTTGCAGAAAACTTCATCCGCGTCTACCAAAAGATGCATGTGCATGCTTAAAACGCGTTTTCGCACAAATGCGTGCGCGGGTGCTAAAAATAGCAGCATCGGCATGCTTAGCACGTCGTTTGGTAGAAATCCACGTGCGCGTTCTGCAAAAAGCACCATTTGCATGCACATCTTGTGGTTTTGCAGAAAACTTCATCCGCGTCTACCAAAAGATGCATGTGCATGCTTAAAACGCGTTTTCGCACAAATACGTGCGCGGGTGCTAAAAAGAGCAGCATCGGCATGCTTAGCACGTCGTTTGGTAGAAATCTACCTGCGCGTTCTGCCAAAAGCACCATTTGCATGCACATCTTGTGGTTTTGCAGAAAACTTCATCCGCGTCTACCAAAAGATGCATGTGCATGCTTAAAACGCGTTTTCGCACAAATCCGTGCGCGGGTGCTAAAAAGAGCAGCATCGGCATGCTTAGCACGTCGTTTGGTAGAAATCCACGTGCGCGTTCTGCAAAAAGCACCATTTGCATGCACATCTTGTGGTTTTGCAGAAAACTTCATCCGCGTCTACCAAAAGATGCATGTGCATGCTTAAAACGCGTTTTCGCACAAATGCGTGCGCGGGTGCTAAAAAGAGCAGCATCGGCATGCTTAGCACGTCATTTGGTAGAAATCCACGTGCGCGTTCTGCCAAAAGCACCATTTGCATGCACATCTTGTGGTTTTGCAGAAAACTTCATCCGCGTCTACCAAAAGATGCATGTGCATGCTTAAAACGCGTTTTCGCACAAATCCGTGCGCGGGTGCTAAAAAGAGCAGCATCGGCAAGCTTAGCACATCGTTTGGTAGAAATCCACGTGCGCGTTCTGCATAAAGCCCCATTTGCATGCACATCTTGTGGTTTTGCAGAAAACTTCATCCGCGTCTACCAAAAGATGCATGTGCATGCTTAAAACGCGTTTTCGCACAAATGCGTGCGCGGGTGCTAAAAAGAGCAGCATCGGCATGCTTAGCACGTCATTTGGTAGAAATCCACGTGCGCGTTCTGCAAAAAGCACCATTTGCATGCACATCTTGTGGTTTTGCAGAAAACTTCATCCGCGTCTACCAAAAGATGCATGTGCATGCTTAAAACGCGTTTTCGCACAAATGCGAGCGCGGGTGCCAAAAAGAGCAGCATCGGCATGCTTAGCACGTCGTTTGGTAGAAATCCACGTGCGCGTTCTGCCAAAAGCACCATTTGCATGCACATCTTGTGGTTTTGCAGAAAACTTCATCCGCGTCTACCAAAAGATGCATGTGCATCCTTAAAACGCGTTTTCGCACAAATCCGTGCGCGGGTACTAAAAAGAGCAGCATCGGCATTCTTAGCACGTCGTTTGGTAGAAATCCACGTGCGCGTTCTGCAAAAAGCACCATTTGCATGCACATCTTGTGGTTTTGCAGAAAACTTCATCCGCGTCTACCAAAAGATGCATGTGCATGCTTAAAACGCGTTTTCGCACAAATGCGTGCGCGGGTGCTAAAAAGAGCAGCATCGGCATGCTTAGCACGTCGTTTGGTAGAAATCCACGAGCGCGTTCTGCAAAAAGCACCATTTGCATGCACATCTTGTGGTTTTGCAGAAAACTTCATCCGCGTCTACCAAAAGATGCATGTGCATGCTTAAAACGCGTTTTCGCACAAATGCGTGCGCGGGTGCTAAAAAGAGCAGCATCGGCATGCTTAGCACGTCGTTTGGTAGAAATCCACGTGCGCGTTCTGCCAAAAGCACCATTTGCATGCACATCTTGTGGTTTTGCAGAAAACTTCATCCGCGTCTACCAAAAGATGCATGTGCATGCTTAAAACGCGTTTTCGCACAAATCCGTGCGCGGGTGCTAAAAAGAGCAGCATCGGCATGCTTAGCACGTCGTTTGGTAGAAATCCACGTGCGCGTTCTGCAAAAAGCACCATTTGCATGCATATCTTGTGGTTTTGCAGAAAACTTCATCCGCGTCTACCAAAAGATGCATGTGCATGCTTAAAACGCGTTTTCGCACAAATGCGTGCGCGGGTGCTAAAAATAGCAGCATCGGCATGCTTAGCACGTCGTTTGGTAGAAATCCACGTGCGCGTTCTGCAAAAAGCACCATTTGCATGCACATCTTGTGGTTTTGCAGAAAACTTCATCCGCGTCTACCAAAAGATGCGTGTGCATGCTTAAAACGCGTTTTCGCACAAATCCGTGCGCGGGTGCTAAAAAGAGCAGCATCGGCATGCTTAGCACGTCGTTTGGTAGAAATCCACGTGCGCGTTCTGCAAAAAGCACCATTTGCATGCACATCTTGTGGTTTTGCAGAAAACTTCATCCGCGTCTACCAAAAGATGCATGTGCATGCTTAAAACGCGTTTTCGCACAAATGCGTGCGCGGGTGCTAAAAAGAGCAGCATCGGCATGCTTAGCACGTCGTTTGGTAGAAATCCACGTGCGCGTTCTGCAAAAAGCACCATTTGCATGCACATCTTGTGGTTTTGCAGAAAACTTCATCCGCGTCTACCAAAAGATGCATGTGCATGCTTAAAACGCGTTTTCGCACAAATGCGTGCGCGGGTGCTAAAAAGAGCAGCATCGGCATGCTTAGCACGTCGTTTGGTAGAAATCCACGTGCGCGTTCTGCAAAAAGCACCATTTGCATGCATATCTTGTGGTTTTGCAGAAAACTTCATCCGCGTCTACCAAAAGATGCATGTGCATGCTTAAAACGCGTTTTCGCACAAATGCGTGCGCGGGTGCTAAAAATAGCAGCATCGGCATGCTTAGCACGTCGTTTGGTAGAAATCCACGTGCGCGTTCTGCAAAAAGCACCATTTGCATGCACATCTTGTGGTTTTGCAGAAAACTTCATCCGCGTCTACCAAAAGATGCATGTGCATGCTTAAAACGCGTTTTCGCACAAATGCGTGCGCGGGTGCTAAAAAGAGCAGCATCGGCATGCTTAGCACGTCGTTTGGTAGAAATCCACGAGCGCGTTCTGCAAAAAGCACCATTTGCATGCACATCTTGTGGTTTTGCAGAAAACTTCATCCGCGTCTACCAAAAGATGCATGTGCATGCTTAAAACGCGTTTTCGCACAAATGCGTGCGCGGGTGCTAAAAAGAGCAGCATCGGCATGCTTAGCACGTCGTTTGGTAGAAATCCACGTGCGCGTTCTGCCAAAAGCACCATTTGCATGCACATCTTGTGGTTTTGCAGAAAACTTCATCCGCGTCTACCAAAAGATGCATGTGCATGCTTAAAACGCGTTTTCGCACAAATCCGTGCGCGGGTGCTAAAAAGAGCAGCATCGGCATGCTTAGCACGTCGTTTGGTAGAAATCCACGTGCGCGTTCTGCAAAAAGCACCATTTGCATGCACATCTTGTGGTTTTGCAGAAAACTTCATCCGCGTCTACCAAAAGATGCATGTGCATGCTTAAAACGCGTTTTCGCACAAATGCGTGCGCGGGTGCTAAAAAGAGCAGCATCGGCATGCTTAGCACGTCGTTTGGTAGAAATCCATGTGCGCGTTCTGCAAAAAGCACCATTTGCATGCACATCTTGTGGTTTTGCAGAAAACTTCATCAGCGTCCACCAAAAGATGCATGTGCATGCTTAAAACGCGTTTTCGCACAAATCCGTGCGCGGGTGCTAAAAAGAGCAGCATCGGCATGCTTAGCACGTCGTTTGGTAGAAATCCACGTGCGCGTTCTGCAAAAAGCACCATTTGCATGCACATCTTGTGGTTTTGCAGAAAACTTTATCCGCGTCTACCAAAAGATGCATGTGCATGCTTGAAACGCGTTTTCGCACAAATGCGTGCGCGGGTGCTAAAGAGAGCAGCATCGGCATGCTTAGCACGTTGTTTGGTAGAAATCCACGTGCGCGTCCTGCAAAAAGCACCATTTGCATGCACATCTTGTGGTTTTGCAGAAAACTTCATCCGCGTCTACCAAAAGATGCATGTGCATGCTTAAAACGCGTTTTCGCACAAATCCGTGCGCGGGTGCTAAAAAGAGCAGCATCGGCAAGCTTAGCACATCGTTTGGTAGAAATCCACGTGCGCGTTCTGCAAAAAGCACCATTTGCATGCACATCTTGTGGTTTTGCAGAAAACTTCATCCGTGTCTACCAAAAGATGCATGTGCATGCTTAAAACGCGTTTTCGCACAAATGCGTGCGCGGGTGCTAAAAAGAGCAGCATCGGCATGCTTAGCACGTCGTTTGGTAGAAATTCACGTGCGCGTTCTGCAAAAAGCACCATTTGCATGCACATCTTGTGGTTTTGCAGAAAACCTCATCCGCGTCTACCAAAAGATGCATGTGCATGCTTAAAACGCGTTTTCGCACAAATGCGTGCGCGGGTGCTAAAAAGAGCAGCATCGGCATGCTTAGCACGTCGTTTGGTAGAAATCCACGTGCGCGTTCTGCAAAAAGCACCATTTGCATGCATATCTTGTGGTTTTGCAGAAAACTTCATCCGCGTCTACCAAAAGATGCATGTGCATGCTTAAAACGCGTTTTCGCACAAATGCGTGCGCGGGTGCTAAAAATAGCAGCATCGGCATGCTTAGCACGTCGTTTGGTAGAAATCCACGTGCGCGTTCTGCAAAAAGCACCATTTGCATGCACATCTTGTGGTTTTGCAGAAAACTTCATCCGCGTCTACCAAAAGATGCATGTGCATGCTTAAAACGCGTTTTCGCACAAATGCGTGCGCGGGTGCTAAAAAGAGCAGCATCGGCATGCTTAGCACGTCGTTTGGTAGAAATCCACGTGCGCGTTCTGCCAAAAGCACCATTTGCATGCACATCTTGTGGTTTTGCAGAAAACTTCATCCGCGTCTACCAAAAGATGCATGTGCATGCTTAAAACGCGTTTTCGCACAAATCCGTGCGCGGGTGCTAAAAAGAGCAGCATCGGCATGCTTAGCACGTCGTTTGGTAGAAATCCACGTGCGCGTTCTGCAAAAAGCACCATTTGCATGCACATCTTGTGGTTTTGCAGAAAACTTCATCCGCGTCTACCAAAAGATGCATGTGCATGCTTAAAACGCGTTTTCGCACAAATGCGTGCGCGGGTGCTAAAAAGAGCAGCATCGGCATGCTTAGCACGTCGTTTGGTAGAAATCCACGTGCGCGTTCTGCCAAAAGCACCATTTGCATGCACATCTTGTGATTTTGCAGAAAACTTCATCCGCGTCTACCAAAAGATGCATGTGCATGCTTAAAACGCGTTTTCGCAGAAATGCGTGCGCGGGTGCTAAAAAGAGCAGCATCGGCATGCTTAGCACGTCGTTTGGTAGAAATCCACGTGCGCGTTCTGCAAAAAGCACCATTTGCATGCACATCTTGTGGTTTTGCAGAAAAATTCATCCGCGTCTACCAAAAGATGCATGTGCATGCTTAAAACGCGTTTTCGCACAAATGCGTGCGCGGGTGCTAAAAAGAGCAGCATCGGCATGCTTAGCACGTCGTTTGGTAGAAATCCACGTGCGCGTTCTGCAAAAAGCACCATTTGCATGCACATCTTGTGGTTTTGCAGAAAACTTCATCCGCGTCTACCAAAAGATGCATGTGCATGCTTAAAACGCGTTTTCGCACAAATGCGTGCGCGGGTGCTAAAAAGAGCAGCATTGGCATGCTTAGCACGTCGTTTGGTAGAAATCCACGTGCGCGTTCTGCAAAAAGCACCATTTGCATGCACATCTTGTGGTTTTGCAGAAAACTTCATCCGCGTCTACAAAAGATGCATGTGCATGCTTAAAACGCGTTTTCGCACAAATGCCTGCGCGGGTGCTAAAAAGAGCAGCATCGGCATGCTTAGCACGTCGTTTGGTAGAAATCCACGTGCGCGTTCTGCCAAAAGCACCATTTGGATGCACATCTTGTGGTTTTGCAGAAAACTTCATCCGCGTCTACCAAAAGATGCATGTGCATGCTTAAAACGCGTTTTCGCACAAATCCGTGCGCGGGTGCTAAAAAGAGCAGCATCGGCAAGCTTAGCGCGTCGTTTGGTAGAAATCCACGTGCGCGTTCTGCAAAAAGCACCATTTGCATGCACATCTTGTGGTTTTGCAGAAAACTTCATCCGCGTCTACCAAAAGATGCATGTGCATGCTTAAAACGCGTTTTCGCACAAATCCGTGCGCGGGTGCTAAAAAGAGCAGCATCGGCATGCTTAGCACGTCGTTTGGTAGAAATCCACGTGCGCGTTCTGCAAAAAGCACCATTTGCATGCACATCTTGTGGTTTTGCAGAAAACTTCATCCGCGTCTACCAAAAGATGCATGTGCATGCTTAAAACGCGTTTTCGCACAAATGCGTGCGCGGGTGCTAAAAAGAGCAGCATCGGCATGCTTAGCACGTCGTTTGGTAGAAATCCACGAGCGCGTTCTGCAAAAAGCACCATTTGCATGCACATCTTGTGGTTTTGCAGAAAACTTCATCCGCGTCTACCAAAAGATGCATGTGCATGCTTAAAACGCGTTTTCGCACAAATGCGTGCGCGGGTGCTAAAAAGAGCAGCATCGGCATGCTTAGCACGTCGTTTGGTAGAAATCCACGTGCGCGTTCTGCCAAAAGCACTATTTGCATGCACATCTTGTGGTTTTGCAGAAAACGTCATCCGCGTCTACCAAAAGATGCATGTGCATGCTTAAAACGCGTTTTCGCACAAATCCGTGCGCGGGTGCTAAAAAGAGCAGCATCGGCATGCTTAGCACGTCGTTTGGTAGAAATCCACGTGCGCGTTCTGCAAAAAGCACCATTTGCATGCACATCTTGTGGTTTTGCAGAAAACTTCATCCGCGTCTACCAAAAGATGCATGTGCATGCTTAAAACGCGTTTTCGCACAAATGCGTGCGCGGGTGCTAAAGAGAGCAGCATCGGCATGCTTAGCACGTCGTTTGGTAGAAATCCACGTGCGCGTTCTGCCAAAAGCACCATTTGCATGCATATCTTGTGGTTTTGCAGAAAACTTCATCCGCGTCTACCAAAAGATGCATGTGCATGCTTAAAACGCGTTTTCGCACAAATGCGTGCGCGGGTGCTAAAAAGAGCAGCATCGGCATGCTTAGCACGTCGTTTGGTAGAAATCCACGTGCGCGTTCTGCAAAAAGCACCATTTGCATGCACATCTTGTGGTTTTGCAGAAAACTTCATCCGCGTCTACCAAAAGATGCATGTGCATGCTTAAAACGCGTTTTCGCACAAATGCGTGCGCGGGTGCTAAAAAGAGCAGCATCGGCATGCTTAGCACGTCGTTTGGTAGAAATCCACGTGCGCGTTCTGCAAAAAGCACCATTTGCATGCACATCTTGTGGTTTTGCAGAAAACTTCATCCGCGTCTACCAAAAGATGCATGTGCATGCTTAAAACGCGTTTTCGCACAAATGCGTGCGCGGGTGCTAAAAAGAGCAGCATTGGCATGCTTAGCACGTCGTTTGGTAGAAATCCACGTGCGCGTTCTGCAAAAGCACCATTTGCATGCACATCTTGTGGTTTTGCAGAAAACTTCATCCGCGTCTACAAAAGATGCATGTGCATGCTTAAAACGCGTTTTCGCACAAATGCGTGCGCGGGTGCTAAAAAGAGCAGCATCGGCATGCTTAGCACGTCGTTTGGTAGAAATCCACGTGCGCGTTCTGCCAAAAGCACCATTTGGATGCACATCTTGTGGTTTTGCAGAAAACTTCATCCGCGTCTACCAAAAGATGCATGTGCATGCTTAAAACGCGTTTTCGCACAAATCCGTGCGCGGGTGCTAAAAAGAGCAGCATCGGCAAGCTTAGCGCGTCGTTTGGTAGAAATCCACGTGCGCGTTCTGCAAAAAGCACCATTTGCATGCACATCTTGTGGTTTTGCAGAAAACTTCATCCGCGTCTACCAAAAGATGCATGTGCATGCTTAAAACGCGTTTTCGCACAAATCCGTGCGCGGGTGCTAAAAAGAGCAGCATCGGCATGCTTAGCACGTCGTTTGGTAGAAATCCACGTGCGCGTTCTGCAAAAAGCACCATTTGCATGCACATCTTGTGGTTTTGCAGAAAACTTCATCCGCGTCTACCAAAAGATGCATGTGCATGCTTAAAACGCGTTTTCGCACAAATGCGTGCGCGGGTGCTAAAAAGAGCAGCATCGGCATGCTTAGCACGTCGTTTGGTAGAAATCCACGAGCGCGTTCTGCAAAAAGCACCATTTGCATGCACATCTTGTGGTTTTGCAGAAAACTTCATCCGCGTCTACCAAAAGATGCATGTGCATGCTTAAAACGCGTTTTCGCACAAATGCGTGCGCGGGTGCTAAAAAGAGCAGCATCGGCATGCTTAGCACGTCGTTTGGTAGAAATCCACGTGCGCGTTCTGCCAAAAGCACCATTTGCATGCACATCTTGTGGTTTTGCAGAAAACGTCATCCGCGTCTACCAAAAGATGCATGTGCATGCTTAAAACGCGTTTTCGCACAAATCCGTGCGCGGGTGCTAAAAAGAGCAGCATCGGCATGCTTAGCACGTCGTTTGGTAGAAATCCACGTGCGCGTTCTGCAAAAAGCACCATTTGCATGCACATCTTGTGGTTTTGCAGAAAACTTCATCCGCGTCTACCAAAAGATGCATGTGCATGCTTAAAACGCGTTTTCGCACAAATGCGTGCGCGGGTGCTAAAGAGAGCAGCATCGGCATGCTTAGCACGTCGTTTGGTAGAAATCCACGTGCGCGTTCTGCAAAAAGCACCATTTGCATGCATATCTTGTGGTTTTGCAGAAAACTTCATCCGCGTCTACCAAAAGATGCATGTGCATGCTTAAAACGCGTTTTCGCACAAATGCGTGCGCGGGTGCTAAAAAGAGCAGCATCGGCATGCTTAGCACGTCGTTTGGTAGAAATCCACGTGCGCGTTCTGCAAAAAGCACCATTTGCATGCACATCTTGTGGTTTTGCAGAAAACTTCATCCGCGTCTACCAAAAGATGCATGTGCATGCTTAAAACGCGTTTTCGCACAAATGCGTGCGCGGGTGCTAAAAATAGCAGCATCGGCATGCTTAGCACGTCGTTTGGTAGAAATCCACGTGCGCGTTCTGCAAAAAGCACCATTTGCATGCACATCTTGTGGTTTTGCAGAAAACTTCATCCGCGTCTACCAAAAGATGCATGTGCATGCTTAAAACGCGTTTTCGCACAAATGCGTGCGCGGGTGCTAAAAAGAGCAGCATCGGCATGCTTAGCACGTCGTTTGGTAGAAATCCACGTGCGCGTTCTGCAAAAAGCACCATTTGCATGCATATCTTGTGGTTTTGCAGAAAACTTCATCCGCGTCTACCAAAAGATGCATGTGCATGCTTAAAACGCGTTTTCGCACAAATGCGTGCGCGGGTGCTAAAAAGAGCAGCATCGGCATGCTTAGCACGTCGTTTGGTAGAAATCCACGTGCGCGTTCTGCAAAAAGCACCATTTGCATGCATATCTTGTGGTTTTGCAGAAAACTTCATCCGCGTCTACCAAAAGATGCATGTGCATGCTTAAAACGCGTTTTCGCACAAATGCGTGCGCGGGTGCTAAAAATAGCAGCCATCGGCATGCTTAGCACGTCGTTTGGTAAAAATCCACGTGCGCGTTCTGCAAAAAGCACCATTTGCATGCATATCTTGTGGTTTTGCAGAAAACTTCATCCGCGTCTACCAAAAGATGCATGTGCATGCTTAAAACGCGTTTTCGCACAAATGCGTGCGCGGGTGCTAAAAAGAGCAGCATCGGCATGCTTAGCACGTCGTTTGGTAGAAATCCACGTGCGCGTTCTGCCAAAAGCACCATTTGCATGCACATCTTGTGGTTTTGCAGAAAACTTCATCCGCGTCTACCAAAAGATGCATGTGCATGCTTAAAACGCGTTTTCGCACAAATGCGTGCGCGGGTGCTAAAAAGAGCAGCATCGGCATGCTTAGCACGTCGTTTGGTAGAAATCCACGTGCGCGTTCTGCCAAAAGCACCATTTGCATGCACATCTTGTGTTTTTGCAGAAAACTTCATCCGCGTCTACCAAAAGATGCATGTGCATGCTTAAAACGCGTTTTCGCACAAATGCGTGCGCGGGTGCTAAAAAGAGCAGCATCGGCATGCTTAGCACGCCGTTTGGTGGAAATCCATGTGCGCGTTCTGCAAAAAGCACCATTTGCATGCACATCTTGTGGTTTTGCAGAAAACTTCATCCGCGTCTACCAAAAGATGCATGTGCATGCTTAAAACGCGTTTTCGCACAAATGCGTGCGCGGGTGCTAAAAGAGCAGCATCGGCATGCTTAGCACGTCGTTTGGTAGAAATCCACGAGCGCGTTCTGCAAAAAGCACCATTTGCATGCACATCTTGTGGTTTTGCAGAAACTTCATCCGCGTCTACCAAAAGATGCATGTGCATGCTTAAAACGCGTTTTCGCACAAATGCGTGCGCGGGTGCTAAAAATAGCAGCATCGGCATGCTTAGCACGTCGTTTGGCAGAAATCCACGTGCGCGTTCTGCCAAAAGCACCATTTGCATGCACATCTTGTGGTTTTGCAGAAAACTTCATCCGCGTCTACCAAAAGATGCATGTGCATGCTTAAAACGCGTTTTCGCACAAATCCGTGCGCGGGTGCTAAAAAGAGCAGCATCGGCATGCTTAGCACGTCGTTTTGTAGAAATCCACGTGCGCGTTCTGCAAAAAGCACCATTTGCATGCACATCTTGTGGTTTTGCAGAAAACTTCATCCGCGTCTACCAAAAGATGCATGTGCATGCTTAAAACGCGTTTTCGCACAAATCCGTGCGCGGTTGCTAAATAGAGCAGCATCGGCAAGCTTAGCGCGTCGTTTGGTAGAAATCCACGTGCGCGTTCTGCAAAAAGCACCATTTGCATGCACATCTTGTGGTTTTGCAGAAAACTTCATCCGCGTCTACCAAAAGATGCATGTGCATGCTTAAAACGCGTTTTCGCACAAATGCGTGCGCGGGTGCTAAAAAGAGCAGCATCGGCATGCTTAGCACGTCGTTTGGTAGAAATCCACGAGCGCGTTCTGCAAAAAGCACCATTTGCATGCACATCTTGTGGTTTTGCAGAAAACTTCATCCGCGTCTACCAAAAGATGCATGTGCATGCTTAAAACGCGTTTTCGCACAAATGCGTGCGCGGGTGCTAAAAAGAGCAGCATCGGCATGCTTAGCACGTCGTTTGGCAGAAATCCACGTGCGCGTTCTGCCAAAAGCACCATTTGCATGCACATCTTGTGGTTTTGCAGAAAACTTCATCCGCGTCTACCAAAAGATGCATGTGCATGCTTAAAACGCGTTTTCGCACAAATCCGTGCGCGGGTGCTAAAAAGAGCAGCATCGGCATGCTTAGCACGTCGTTTTGTAGAAATCCACGTGCGCGTTCTGCAAAAAGCACCATTTGCATGCACATCTTGTGGTTTTGCAGAAAACTTCATCCGCGTCTACCAAAAGATGCATGTGCATGCTTAAAACGCGTTTTCGCACAAATCCGTGCGCGGTTGCTAAATAGAGCAGCATCGGCAAGCTTAGCGCGTCGTTTGGTAGAAATCCACGTGCGCGTTCTGCAAAAAGCACCATTTGCAAGCACATCTTGTGGTTTTGCAGAAAACTTCATCCGCGTCTACCAAAAGATGCATGTGCATGCTTAAAACGCGTTTTCGCACAAATCCGTGCGCGGGTGCTAAAAAGAGCAGCATCGGCAAGCTTAGCACATCGTTTGGTAGAAATCCACGTGCGCGTTCTGCCAAAAGCACCATTTGCATGCACATGTTGTGGTTTTGCAGAAAACTTCATCCGCGTCTACCAAAAGATGCATGTGCATGCTTAAAACGCGTTTTCGCACAAATCCGTGCGCGGGTGCTAAAAAGAGCAGCATCGGCATGCTTAGCACGTCGTTTGGTAGAAATCCACGTGCGCGTTCTGCAAAAAGCACCATCTGCATGCACATCTTGTGGTTTTGCAGAAAACTTTATCCGCGTCTACCAAAAGATGCATGTGCATGCTTAAAACGCGTTTTCGCACAAATGCGTGCGCGGGTGCTAAAAAGAGCAGCATCGGCATGCTTAGCACGTCGTTTGGTAGAAATCCACGTGCGCGTTCTGCAAAAAGCACCATTTGCATGCACATCTTGTGGTTTTGCAGAAAACTTCATCCGCGTCTACCAAAAGATGCATGTGCATGCTTAAAACGCGTTTTCGCACAAATGCGTGCGCGGGTGCTAAAAAGAGCAGCATCGGCATGCTTAGCACGTCGTTTGGTAGAAATCCACGTGCGCGTTCTGCAAAAAGCACCATTTGCATGCACATCTTGTGGTTTTGCAGAAAACTTCATCCGCGTCTACCAAAAGATGCATGTGCATGCTTAAAACGCGTTTTCGCACAAATGCGTGCGCGGGTGCTAAAAATAGCAGCATCGGCATGCTTAGCACGTCGTTTGGTAGAAATCCACGTGCGCGTTCTGCAAAAAGCACCATTTGCATGCACATCTTGTGGTTTTGCAGAAAACTTCATCCGCGTCTACCAAAAGATGCATGTGCATGCTTAAAACGCGTTTTCGCACAAATACGTGCGCGGGTGCTAAAAAGAGCAGCATCGGCATGCTTAGCACGTCGTTTGGTAGAAATCTACCTGCGCGTTCTGCCAAAAGCACCATTTGCATGCACATCTTGTGGTTTTGCAGAAAACTTCATCCGCGTCTACCAAAAGATGCATGTGCATGCTTAAAACGCGTTTTCGCACAAATCCGTGCGCGGGTGCTAAAAAGAGCAGCATCGGCATGCTTAGCACGTCGTTTGGTAGAAATCCACGTGCGCGTTCTGCAAAAAGCACCATTTGCATGCACATCTTGTGGTTTTGCAGAAAACTTCATCCGCGTCTACCAAAAGATGCATGTGCATGCTTAAAACGCGTTTTCGCACAAATGCGTGCGCGGGTGCTAAAAAGAGCAGCATCGGCATGCTTAGCACGTCATTTGGTAGAAATCCACGTGCGCGTTCTGCCAAAAGCACCATTTGCATGCACATCTTGTGGTTTTGCAGAAAACTTCATCCGCGTCTACCAAAAGATGCATGTGCATGCTTAAAACGCGTTTTCGCACAAATCCGTGCGCGGGTGCTAAAAAGAGCAGCATCGGCAAGCTTAGCACATCGTTTGGTAGAAATCCACGTGCGCGTTCTGCATAAAGCACCATTTGCATGCACATCTTGTGGTTTTGCAGAAAACTTCATCCGCGTCTACCAAAAGATGCATGTGCATGCTTAAAACGCGTTTTCGCACAAATGCGTGCGCGGGTGCTAAAAAGAGCAGCATCGGCATGCTTAGCACGTCATTTGGTAGAAATCCACGTGCGCGTTCTGCAAAAAGCACCATTTGCATGCACATCTTGTGGTTTTGCAGAAAACTTCATCCGCGTCTACCAAAAGATGCATGTGCATGCTTAAAACGCGTTTTCGCACAAATGCGAGCGCGGGTGCCAAAAAGAGCAGCATCGGCATGCTTAGCACGTCGTTTGGTAGAAATCCACGTGCGCGTTCTGCCAAAAGCACCATTTGCATGCACATCTTGTGGTTTTGCAGAAAACTTCATCCGCGTCTACCAAAAGATGCATGTGCATCCTTAAAACGCGTTTTCGCACAAATCCGTGCGCGGGTGCTAAAAAGAGCAGCATCGGCATGCTTAGCACGTCGTTTGGTAGAAATCCACGAGCGCGTTCTGCAAAAAGCACCATTTGCATGCACATCTTGTGGTTTTGCAGAAAACTTCATCCGCGTCTACCAAAAGATGCATGTGCATGCTTAAAACGCGTTTTCGCACAAATGCGTGCGCGGGTGCTAAAAAGAGCAGCATCGGCATGCTTAGCACGTCGTTTGGTAGAAATCCACGTGCGCGTTCTGCCAAAAGCACCATTTGCATGCACATCTTGTGGTTTTGCAGAAAACTTCATCCGCGTCTACCAAAAGATGCATGTGCATGCTTAAAACGCGTTTTCGCACAAATCCGTGCGCGGGTGCTAAAAAGAGCAGCATCGGCATGCTTAGCACGTCGTTTGGTAGAAATCCACGTCCGCGTTCTGCAAAAAGCACCATTTGCATGCATATCTTGTGGTTTTGCAGAAAACTTCATCCGCGTCTACCAAAAGATGCATGTGCATGCTTAAAACGCGTTTTCGCACAAATGCGTGCGCGGGTGCTAAAAATAGCAGCATCGGCATGCTTAGCACGTCGTTTGGTAGAAATCCACGTGCGCGTTCTGCAAAAAGCACCATTTGCATGCACATCTTGTGGTTTTGCAGAAAACTTCATCCGCGTCTACCAAAAGATGCATGTGCATGCTTAAAACGCGTTTTCGCACAAATCCGTGCGCGGGTGCTAAAAAGAGCAGCATCGGCATGCTTAGCACGTCGTTTGGTAGAAATCCACGTGCGCGTTCTGCAAAAAGCACCATTTGCATGCACATCTTGTGGTTTTGCAGAAAACTTCATCCGCGTCTACCAAAAGATGCATGTGCATGCTTAAAACGCGTTTTCGCACAAATGCGTGCGCGGGTGCTAAAAAGAGCAGCATCGGCATGCTTAGCACGTCGTTTGGTAGAAATCCACGTGCGCGTTCTGCAAAAAGCACCATTTGCATGCACATCTTGTGGTTTTGCAGAAAACTTCATCCGCGTCTACCAAAAGATGCATGTGCATGCTTAAAACGCGTTTTCGCACAAATGCGTGCGCGGGTGCTAAAAAGAGCAGCATCGGCATGCTTAGCACGTCGTTTGGTAGAAATCCACGTGCGCGTTCTGCAAAAAGCACCATTTGCATGCATATCTTGTGGTTTTGCAGAAAACTTCATCCGCGTCTACCAAAAGATGCATGTGCATGCTTAAAACGCGTTTTCGCACAAATGCGTGCGCGGGTGCTAAAAATAGCAGCATCGGCATGCTTAGCACGTCGTTTGGTAGAAATCCACGTGCGCGTTCTGCAAAAAGCACCATTTGCATGCACATCTTGTGGTTTTGCAGAAAACTTCATCCGCGTCTACCAAAAGATGCATGTGCATGCTTAAAACGCGTTTTCGCACAAATGCGTGCGCGGGTGCTAAAAAGAGCAACATCGGCATGCTTAGCACGTCGTTTGGTAGAAATCCACGAGCGCGTTCTGCAAAAAGCACCATTTGCATGCACATCTTGTGGTTTTGCAGAAAACTTCATCCGCGTCTACCAAAAGATGCATGTGCATGCTTAAAACGCGTTTTCGCACAAATGCGTGCGCGGGTGCTAAAAAGAGCAGCATCGGCATGCTTAGCACGTCGTTTGGTAGAAATCCACGTGCGCGTTCTGCCAAAAGCACCATTTGCATGCACATCTTGTGGTTTTGCAGAAAACTTCATCCGCGTCTACCAAAAGATGCATGTGCATGCTTAAAACGCGTTTTCGCACAAATCCGTGCGCGGGTGCTAAAAAGAGCAGCATCGGCATGCTTAGCACGTCGTTTGGTAGAAATCCACGTGCGCGTTCTGCAAAAAGCACCATTTGCATGCAGATCTTGTGGTTTTGCAGAAAACTTCATCCGCGTCTACCAAAAGATGCATGTGCATGCTTAAAAACGCGTTTTCGCACAAATGCGTGCGCGGGTGCTAAAAAGAGCAGCATCGGCATGCTTAGCACGTCGTTTGGTAGAAATCCATGTGCGCGTTCTGCAAAAAGCACCATTTGCATGCACATCTTGTGGTTTTGCAGAAAACTTCATCAGCGTCCACCAAAAGATGCATGTGCATGCTTAAAACGCGTTTTCGCACAAATCCGTGCGCGGGTGCTAAAAAGAGCAGCATCGGCATGCTTAGCACGTCGTTTGGTAGAAATCCACGTGCGCGTTTCTGCAAAAAGCACCATTTGCATGCACATCTTGTGGTTTTGCAGAAAACTTTATCCGCGTCTACCAAAAGATGCATGTGCATGCTTGAAACGCGTTTTCGCACAAATGCGTGCGCGGGTGCTAAAGAGAGCAGCATCGGCATGCTTAGCACGTTGTTTGGTAGAAATCCACGTGCGCGTCCTGCAAAAAGCACCATTTGCATGCACATCTTGTGGTTTTGCAGAAAACTTCATCCGCGTCTACCAAAAGATGCATGTGCATGCTTAAAACGCGTTTTCGCACAAATCCGTGCGCGGGTGCTAAAAAGAGCAGCATCGGCAAGCTTAGCACATCGTTTGGTAGAAATCCACGCGCGCGTTCTGCAAAAAGCACCATTTGCATGCACATCTTGTGGTTTTGCAGAAAACTTCATCCGTGTCTACCAAAAGATGCATGTGCATGCTTAAAACGCGTTTTCGCACAAATGCGTGCGCGGGTGCTAAAAAGAGCAGCATCGGCATGCTTAGCACGTCGTTTGGTAGAAATTCACGTGCGCGTTCTGCAAAAAGCACCATTTGCATGCACATCTTGTGGTTTTGCAGAAAACCTCATCCGCGTCTACCAAAAGATGCATGTGCATGCTTAAAACGCGTTTTCGCACAAATGCGTGCGCGGGTGCTAAAAAGAGCAGCATCGGCATGCTTAGCACGTCGTTTGGTAGAAATCCACGTGCGCGTTCTGCAAAAAGCACCATTTGCATGCATATCTTGTGGTTTTGCAGAAAACTTCATCCGCGTCTACCAAAAGATGCATGTGCATGCTTAAAACGCGTTTTCGCACAAATGCGTGCGCGGGTGCTAAAAATAGCAGCATCGGCATGCTTAGCACGTCGTTTGGTAGAAATCCACGTGCGCGTTCTGCAAAAAGCACCATTTGCATGCACATCTTGTGGTTTTGCAGAAAACTTCATCCGCGTCTACCAAAAGATGCATGTGCATGCTTAAAACGCGTTTTCGCACAAATGCGTGCGCGGGTGCTAAAAAGAGCAGCATCGGCATGCTTAGCACGTCGTTTGGTAGAAATCCACGTGCGCGTTCTGCCAAAAGCACCATTTGCATGCACATCTTGTGGTTTTGCAGAAAACTTCATCCGCGTCTACCAAAAGATGCATGTGCATGCTTAAAACGCGTTTTCGCACAAATGCGTGCGCGGGTGCTAAAAAGAGCAGCATCGGCATGCTTAGCACGTCGTTTGGTAGAAATCCACGAGCGCGTTCTGCAAAAAGCACCATTTGCATGCACATCTTGTGGTTTTGCAGAAAACTTCATCCGCGTCTAAAAAAAGATGCATGTGCATGCTTAAAACGCGTTTTCGCACAAATGCGTGCGCGGGTGCTAAAAAGAGCAGCATCGGCATGCTTAGCACGTCGTTTGGCAAGAAATCCACGTGCGCGTTCTGCCAAAAGCACCATTTGCATGCACATCTTGTGGTTTTGCAGAAAACTTCATCCGCGTCTACCAAAAGATGCATGTGCATGCTTAAAACGCGTTTTCGCACAAATCCGTGCGCGGGTGCTAAAAAGAGCAGCATCGGCATGCTTAGCACGTCGTTTTGTAGAAATCCACGTGCGCGTTCTGCAAAAAGCACCATTTGCATGCACATCTTGTGGTTTTGCAGAAAACTTCATCCGCGTCTACCAAAAGATGCATGTGCATGCTTAAAACGCGTTTTCGCACAAATCCGTGCGCGGTTGCTAAATAGAGCAGCATCGGCAAGCTTAGCGCGTCGTTTGGTAGAAATCCACGTGCGCGTTCTGCAAAAAGCACCATTTGCAAGCACATCTTGTGGTTTTGCAGAAAACTTCATCCGCGTCTACCAAAAGATGCATGTGCATGCTTAAAACGCGTTTTCGCACAAATCCGTGCGCGGGTGCTAAAAAGAGCAGCATCGGCAAGCTTAGCACATCGTTTGGTAGAAATCCACGTGCGCGTTCTGCCAAAAGCACCATTTGCATGCACATGTTGTGGTTTTGCAGAAAACTTCATCCGCGTCTACCAAAAGATGCATGTGCATGCTTAAAACGCGTTTTCGCACAAATCCGTGCGCGGGTGCTAAAAAGAGCAGCATCGGCATGCTTAGCACGTCGTTTGGTAGAAATCCACGTGCGCGTTCTGCAAAAAGCACCATCTGCATGCACATCTTGTGGTTTTGCAGAAAACTTTATCCGCGTCTACCAAAAGATGCATGTGCATGCTTAAAACGCGTTTTCGCACAAATGCGTGCGCGGGTGCTAAAAAGAGCAGCATCGGCATGCTTAGCACGTCGTTTGGTAGAAATCCACGTGCGCGTTCTGCAAAAAGCACCATTTGCATGCACATCTTGTGGTTTGCAGAAAACTTCATCCGCGTCTACCAAAAGATGCATGTGCATGCTTAAAACGCGTTTTCGCACAAATGCGTGCGCGGGTGCTAAAAAGAGCAGCATCGGCATGCTTAGCACGTCGTTTGGTAGAAATCCACGTGCGCGTTCTGCAAAAAGCACCATTTGCATGCACATCTTGTGGTTTTGCAGAAAACTTCATCCGCGTCTACCAAAAGATGCATGTGCATGCTTAAAACGCGTTTTCGCACAAATGCGTGCGCGGGTGCTAAAAATAGCAGCATCGGCATGCTTAGCACGTCGTTTGGTAGAAATCCACGTGCGCGTTCTGCAAAAAGCACCATTTGCATGCACATCTTGTGGTTTTGCAGAAAACTTCATCCGCGTCTACCAAAAGATGCATGTGCATGCTTAAAACGCGTTTTCGCACAAATACGTGCGCGGGTGCTAAAAAGAGCAGCATCGGCATGCTTAGCACGTCGTTTGGTAGAAATCTACCTGCGCGTTCTGCCAAAAGCACCATTTGCATGCACATCTTGTGGTTTTGCAGAAAACTTCATCCGCGTCTACCAAAAGATGCATGTGCATGCTTAAAACGCGTTTTCGCACAAATCCGTGCGCGGGTGCTAAAAAGAGCAGCATCGGCATGCTTAGCACGTCGTTTGGTAGAAATCCACGTGCGCGTTCAGCAAAAAGCACCATTTGCATGCACATCTTGTGGTTTTGCAGAAAACTTCATCCGCGTCTACCAAAAGATGCATGTGCATGCTTAAAACGCGTTTTCGCACAAATGCGTGCGCGGGTGCTAAAAAGAGCAGCATCGGCATGCTTAGCACGTCATTTGGTAGAAATCCACGTGCGCGTTCTGCCAAAAGCACCATTTGCATGCACATCTTGTGGTTTTGCAGAAAACTTCATCCGCGTCTACCAAAAGATGCATGTGCATGCTTAAAACGCGTTTTCGCACAAATCCGTGCGCGGGTGCTAAAAAGAGCAGCATCGGCAAGCTTAGCACATCGTTTGGTAGAAATCCACGTGCGCGTTCTGCATAAAGCACCATTTGCATGCACGATCTTGTGGTTTTGCAGAAAACTTCATCCGCGTCTACCAAAAGATGCATGTGCATGCTTAAAACGCGTTTTCGCACAAATGCGTGCGCGGGTGCTAAAAAGAGCAGCATCGGCATGCTTAGCACGTCATTTGGTAGAAATCCACGTGCGCGTTCTGCAAAAAGCACCATTTGCATGCACATCTTGTGGTTTTGCAGAAAACTTCATCCGCGTCTACCAAAAGATGCATGTGCATGCTTAAAACGCGTTTTCGCACAAATGCGAGCGCGGGTGCCAAAAAGAGCAGCATCGGCATGCTTAGCACGTCGTTTGGTAGAAATCCACGTGCGCGTTCTGCCAAAAGCACCATTTGCATGCACATCTTGTGGTTTTGCAGAAAACTTCATCCGCGTCTACCAAAAGATGCATGTGCATCCTTAAAACGCGTTTTCCGCACAAATCCGTGCGCGGGTACTAAAAAGAGCAGCATCGGCATTCTTAGCACGTCGTTTGGTAGAAATCCACGTGCGCGTTCTGCAAAAAGCACCATTTGCATGCACATCTTGTGGTTTTGCAGAAAACTTCATCCGCGTCTACCAAAAGATGCATGTGCATGCTTAAAACGCGTTTTCGCACAAATGCGTGCGCGGGTGCTAAAAAGAGCAGCATCGGCATGCTTAGCACGTCGTTTGGTAGAAATCCACGAGCGCGTTCTGCAAAAAGCACCATTTGCATGCACATCTTGTGGTTTTGCAGAAAACTTCATCCGCGTCTACCAAAAGATGCATGTGCATGCTTAAAACGCGTTTTCGCACAAATGCGTGCGCGGGTGCTAAAAAGAGCAGCATCGGCATGCTTAGCACGTCGTTTGGTAGAAATCCACGTGCGCGTTCTGCCAAAAGCACCATTTGCATGCACATCTTGTGGTTTTGCAGAAAACTTCATCCGCGTCTACCAAAAGATGCATGTGCATGCTTAAAACGCGTTTTCGCACAAATCCGTGCGCGGGTGCTAAAAAGAGCAGCATCGGCATGCTTAGCACGTCGTTTGGTAGAAATCCACGTGCGCGTTCTGCAAAAAGCACCATTTGCATGCATATCTTGTGGTTTTGCAGAAAACTTCATCCGCGTCTACCAAAAGATGCATGTGCATGCTTAAAACGCGTTTTCGCACAAATGCGTGCGCGGGTGCTAAAAATAACAGCATCGGCATGCTTTAGCACGTCGTTTTGGTAGAAATCCACGTGCGCGTTCTGCAAAAAAGCACCATTTGCATGCACATCTTGTGGTTTTGCAGAAAACTTCATCCGCGTCTACCAAAAGATGCATGTGCATGCTTAAAACGCGTTTTCGCACAAATCCGTGCGCGGGTGCTAAAAAGAGCAGCATCGGCATGCTTAGCACGTCGTTTGGTAGAAATCCACGTGCGCGTTCTGCAAAAAGCACCATTTGCATGCACATCTTGTGGTTTTGCAGAACACTTCATCCGCGTCTACCAAAAGATGCATGTGCATGCTTAAAACGCGTTTTCGCACAAATGCGTGCGCGGGTGCTAAAAAGAGCAGCATCGGCATGCTTAGCACGTCGTTTGGTAGAAATCCACGTGCGCGTTCTGCAAAAAGCACCATTTGCATGCACATCTTGTGGTTTTGCAGAAAACTTCATCCGCGTCTACCAAAAGATGCATGTGCATGCTTAAAACGCGTTTTCGCACAAATGCGTGCGCGGGTGCTAAAAAGAGCAGCATCGGCATGCTTAGCACGTCGTTTGGTAGAAATCCACGTGCGCGTTCTGCAAAAAGCACCATTTGCATGCATATCTTGTGGTTTTGCAGAAAACTTCATCCGCGTCTACCAAAAGATGCATGTGCATGCTTAAAACGCGTTTTCGCACAAATGCGTGCGCGGGTGCTAAAAATAGCAGCATCGGCATGCTTAGCACGTCGTTTGGTAGAAATCCACGTGCGCGTTCTGCAAAAAGCACCATTTGCATGCACATCTTGTGGTTTGCAGAAAACTTCATCCGCGTCTACCAAAAGATGCATGTGCATGCTTAAAACGCGTTTTCGCACAAATGCGTGCGCGGGTGCTAAAAAGAGCAGCATCGGCATGCTTAGCACGTCGTTTGGTAGAAATCCACGTGCGCGTTCTGCCAAAAGCACCATTTGCATGCACATCTTGTGGTTTTGCAGAAAACTTCATCCGCGTCTACCAAAAGATGCATGTGCATGCTTAAAACGCGTTTTCGCACAAATCCGTGCGCGGGTGCTAAAAAGAGCAGCATCGGCATGCTTAGCACGTCGTTTGGTAGAAATCCACGTGCGCGTTCTGCAAAAAGCACCATTTGCATGCACATCTTGTGGTTTTGCAGAAAACTTCATCCGCGTCTACCAAAAGATGCATGTGCATGCTTAAAACGCGTTTTCGCACAAATGCGTGCGCGGGTGCTAAAAAGAGCAGCATCGGCATGCTTAGCACGTCGTTTGGTAGAAATCCATGTGCGCGTTCTGCAAAAAGCACCATTTGCATGCACATCTTGTGGTTTTGCAGAAAACTTCATCAGCGTCCACCAAAAGATGCATGTGCATGCTTAAACGCGTTTTCGCACAAATCCGTGCGCGGGTGCTAAAAAGAGCAGCATCGGCATGCTTAGCACGTCGTTTGGTAGAAATCCACGTGCGCGTTCTGCAAAAAGCACCATTTGCATGCACATCTTGTGGTTTTGCAGAAAACTTTATCCGCGTCTACCAAAAGATGCATGTGCATGCTTGAAACGCGTTTTCGCACAAATGCGTGCGCGGGTGCTAAAGAGAGCAGCATCGGCATGCTTAGCACGTTGTTTGGTAGAAATCCACGTGCGCGTCCTGCAAAAAGCACCATTTGCATGCACATCTTGTGGTTTTGCAGAAAACTTCATCCGCGTCTACCAAAAGATGCATGTGCATGCTTAAAACGCGTTTTCGCACAAATCCGTGCGCGGGTGCTAAAAAGAGCAGCATCGGCAAGCTTAGCACATCGTTTGGTAGAAATCCACGTGCGCGTTCTGCAAAAAGCACCATTTGCATGCACATCTTGTGGTTTTGCAGAAAACTTCATCCGTGTCTACCAAAAGATGCATGTGCATGCTTAAAACGCGTTTTCGCACAAATGCGTGCGCGGGTGCTAAAAAGAGCAGCATCGGCATGCTTAGCACGTCGTTTGGTAGAAATTCACGTGCGCGTTCTGCAAAAAGCACCATTTGCATGCACATCTTGTGGTTTTGCAGAAAACCTCATCCGCGTCTACCAAAAGATGCATGTGCATGCTTAAAACGCGTTTTCGCACAAATGCGTGCGCGGGTGCTAAAAAGAGCAGCATCGGCATGCTTAGCACGTCGTTTGGTAGAAATCCACGTGCGCGTTCTGCAAAAAGCACCATTTGCATGCATATCTTGTGGTTTTGCAGAAAACTTCATCCGCGTCTACCAAAAGATGCATGTGCATGCTTAAAACGCGTTTTCGCACAAATGCGTGCGCGGGTGCTAAAAATAGCAGCATCGGCATGCTTAGCACGTCGTTTGGTAGAAATCCACGTGCGCGTTCTGCAAAAAGCACCATTTGCATGCACATCTTGTGGTTTTGCAGAAAACTTCATCCGCGTCTACCAAAAGATGCATGTGCATGCTTAAAACGCGTTTTCGCACAAATGCGTGCGCGGGTGCTAAAAAGAGCAGCATCGGCATGCTTAGCACGTCGTTTGGTAGAAATCCACGTGCGCGTTCTGCCAAAAGCACCATTTGCATGCACATCTTGTGGTTTTGCAGAAAACTTCATCCGCGTCTACCAAAAGATGCATGTGCATGCTTAAAACGCGTTTTCGCACAAATCCGTGCGCGGGTGCTAAAAAGAGCAGCATCGGCATGCTTAGCACGTCGTTTGGTAGAAATCCACGTGCGCGTTCTGCAAAAAGCACCATTTGCATGCACATCTTGTGGTTTTGCAGAAAACTTCATCCGCGTCTACCAAAAGATGCATGTGCATGCTTAAAACGCGTTTTCGCACAAATGCGTGCGCGGGTGCTAAAAAGAGCAGCATCGGCATGCTTAGCACGTCGTTTGGTAGAAATCCACGTGCGCGTTCTGCCAAAAGCACCATTTGCATGCACATCTTGTGATTTTGCAGAAAACTTCATCCGCGTCTACCAAAAGATGCATGTGCATGCTTAAAACGCGTTTTCGCAGAAATGCGTGCGCGGGTGCTAAAAAGAGCAGCATCGGCATGCTTAGCACGTCGTTTGGTAGAAATCCACGTGCGCGTTCTGCAAAAAGCACCATTTGCATGCACATCTTGTGGTTTTGCAGAAAAAATTCATCCGCGTCTACCAAAAGATGCATGTGCATGCTTAAAACGCGTTTTCGCACAAATGCGTGCGCGGGTGCTAAAAAGAGCAGCATCGGCATGCTTAGCACGTCGTTTGGTAGAAATCCACGTGCGCGTTCTGCAAAAAGCACCATTTGCATGCACATCTTGTGGTTTTGCAGAAAACTTCATCCGCGTCTACCAAAAGATGCATGTGCATGCTTAAAACGCGTTTTCGCACAAATGCGTGCGCGGGTGCTAAAAAGAGCAGCATTGGCATGCTTAGCACGTCGTTTGGTAGAAATCCACGTGCGCGTTCTGCAAAAAGCACCATTTGCATGCACATCTTGTGGTTTTGCAGAAAACTTCATCCGCGTCTACAAAAGATGCATGTGCATGCTTAAAACGCGTTTTCGCACAAATGCGTGCGCGGGTGCTAAAAAGAGCAGCATCGGCATGCTTAGCACGTCGTTTGGTAGAAATCCACGTGCGCGTTCTGCCAAAAGCACCATTTGGATGCACATCTTGTGGTTTTGCAGAAAACTTCATCCGCGTCTACCAAAAGATGCATGTGCATGCTTAAAAACGCGTTTTCGCACAAATCCGTGCGCGGGTGCTAAAAAGAGCAGCATCGGCAAGCTTAGCGCGTCGTTTGGTAGAAATCCACGTGCGCGTTCTGCAAAAAGCACCATTTGCATGCACATCTTGTGGTTTTGCAGAAAAACTTCATCCGCGTCTACCAAAAGATGCATGTGCATGCTTAAAACGCGTTTTCGCACAAATCCGTGCGCGGGTGCTAAAAAGAGCAGCATCGGCATGCTTAGCACGTCGTTTGGTAGAAATCCACGTGCGCGTTCTGCAAAAAGCACCATTTGCATGCACATCTTGTGGTTTTGCAGAAAACTTCATCCGCGTCTACCAAAAGATGCATGTGCATGCTTAAAACGCGTTTTCGCACAAATGCGTGCGCGGGTGCTAAAAAGAGCAGCATCGGCATGCTTAGCACGTCGTTTGGTAGAAATCCACGAGCGCGTTCTGCAAAAAGCACCATTTGCATGCACATCTTGTGGTTTTGCAGAAAACTTCATCCGCGTCTACCAAAAGATGCATGTGCATGCTTAAAACGCGTTTTCGCACAAATGCGTGCGCGGGTGCTAAAAAGAGCAGCATCGGCATGCTTAGCACGTCGTTTGGTAGAAATCCACGTGCGCGTTCTGCCAAAAGCACTATTTGCATGCACATCTTGTGGTTTTGCAGAAAACGTCATCCGCGTCTACCAAAAGATGCATGTGCATGCTTAAAACGCGTTTTCGCACAAATCCGTGCGCGGGTGCTAAAAAGAGCAGCATCGGCATGCTTAGCACGTCGTTTGGTAGAAATCCACGTGCGCGTTCTGCAAAAAGCACCATTTGCATGCACATCTTGTGGTTTTGCAGAAAACTTCATCCGCGTCTACCAAAAGATGCATGTGCATGCTTAAAACGCGTTTTCGCACAAATGCGTGCGCGGGTGCTAAAGAGAGCAGCATCGGCATGCTTAGCACGTCGTTTTGGTAGAAATCCACGTGCGCGTTCTGCCAAAAGCACCATTTGCATGCATATCTTGTGGTTTTGCAGAAAACTTCATCCGCGTCTACCAAAAGATGCATGTGCATGCTTAAAACGCGTTTTCGCACAAATGCGTGCGCGGGTGCTAAAAAGAGCAGCATCGGCATGCTTAGCACGTCGTTTGGTAGAAATCCACGTGCGCGTTCTGCAAAAAGCACCATTTGCATGCACATCTTGTGGTTTTGCAGAAAACTTCATCCGCGTCTACCAAAAGATGCATGTGCATGCTTAAAACGCGTTTTCGCACAAATGCGTGCGCGGGTGCTAAAAAGAGCAGCATCGGCATGCTTAGCACGTCGTTTGGTAGAAATCCACGTGCGCGTTCTGCAAAAAGCACCATTTGCATGCACATCTTGTGGTTTTGCAGAAAACTTCATCCGCGTCTACCAAAAGATGCATGTGCATGCTTAAAACGCGTTTTCGCACAAATGCGTGCGCGGGTGCTAAAAAGAGCAGCATTGGCATGCTTAGCACGTCGTTTGGTAGAAATCCACGTGCGCGTTCTGCAAAAAGCACCATTTGCATGCACATCTTGTGGTTTTGCAGAAAACTTCATCCGCGTCTACAAAAGATGCATGTGCATGCTTAAAACGCGTTTTCGCACAAATGCGTGCGCGGGTGCTAAAAAGAGCAGCATCGGCATGCTTAGCACGTCGTTTGGTAGAAATCCACGTGCGCGTTCTGCCAAAAGCACCATTTGGATGCACATCTTGTGGTTTTGCAGAAAACTTCATCCGCGTCTACCAAAAGATGCATGTGCATGCTTAAAACGCGTTTTCGCACAAATCCGTGCGCGGGTGCTAAAAAGAGCAGCATCGGCAAGCTTAGCGCGTCGTTTGGTAGAAATCCACGTGCGCGTTCTGCAAAAAGCACCATTTGCATGCACATCTTGTGGTTTTGCAGAAAACTTCATCCGCGTCTACCAAAAGATGCATGTGCATGCTTAAAACGCGTTTTCGCACAAATCCGTGCGCGGGTGCTAAAAAAGAGCAGCATCGGCATGCTTAGCACGTCGTTTGGTAGAAATCCACGTGCGCGTTCTGCAAAAAGCACCATTTGCATGCACATCTTGTGGTTTTGCAGAAAACTTCATCCGCGTCTACCAAAAGATGCATGTGCATGCTTAAAACGCGTTTTCGCACAAAATGCGTGCGCGGGTGCTAAAAAGAGCAGCATCGGCATGCTTAGCACGTCGTTTGGTAGAAATCCACGAGCGCGTTCTGCAAAAAGCACCATTTGCATGCACATCTTGTGGTTTTGCAGAAAACTTCATCCGCGTCTACCAAAAGATGCATGTGCATGCTTAAAACGCG